>NW_021941067.1:0-86696 GCF_000721785.1 Aureobasidium pullulans EXF-150 | reverse complement strand
GTTAGTAGTAGACGCGTATAGGAAGCGTAGGCTAAAATAAACCTCTCTTATTAGGACCTCCCTAGTCCTTAGCGTAGTAGCTATACTAGATAATAGCGTCGTCGATAGCGATAGGGACACCGATAGGCTTAAATAAAGGCATATTAGCGTATAGTACGGTTACGTTATAGTAGAGTTATGTTTACGAAGAAGAGGTAAAGCGTAAGAGGTACGCATACTAAAGGAAGGAAGGAATAAAGGAGTAACGGGCTAGCTTTATTATTATCGCTAGCTACGTACGTCGCGACGCTAAGGCGTCGCCGCTAAGCGGGCCGCCTATAACGCCTAAACCTTAGCTAGCGTCGCCGGCTCTTATATAGTACGCGCGTACTACGACGGCAAGGTAGTCTATTAGACTCTATAGGAGTTGCTTATAACTGCGGATTTTAAGGGCAGATATAGGCCGCTAAGGATAGCGTCCTAGAGGGGGGGATAATTATAATAGGATAGGTTACCCTAGTCTTCTCTCTCTCTTTTACTAAGCCGGCGTTTCCTATACGACACGCTAGCGTAGTATATAAGAAGAATTCTATAGCTACCCTACGTAGAGCAACGAATAGCTTTAGCTATAGATAGACCTATTATCTAGGAGTAATCTATATGTTGCTACATACCTTTATACCTTTATAGTTTTTAACGCAAAATTCCTAGTAGGCACGAAGGGCCTATATAAAATTTGCCTCGTCTTTACCGTTAAGCTAGACTATGCTAATTTAAAAGGTTTTGTTTGTTCTAGTAGCTCTAACAATATTAAGAACAGGACGGCGATATTTATTTGTTTTATACGTAACATCTATAAAAACTAGATCGGGGTTTACTTTAGTTATTGCAATACTCGTTAGGTGCGACATAAATAGATTAGTGATTTCGTTATTTCGACTAAGGGCAATTCGTTTAAAAAAGCTTTCTTGTTCTATACGAAGTAATGTCGCTTCTACCGTTATGTATGAACTAACGTACATTTCCTTAATCTTTGCCTTTAAGTTATATATATCTTTCGGCTTTTAGAGTAGATCTTAGAATTTCGGTGTAAGTTATACTAGAATTTAAGCTAGATTAGCGCTCGAGGTAAGGGTATCTTTAATGAATTCTATTATTTCTTTTATTCGTTCTAAACGATGAAAATGTAGTAGGGTAGAAAGACCTACGCTTAGATAGTTATGTTCAAAACTTCGTTAGCTACGAGAATAACGGACTAACTAGGAGCTTATATCTAGTAACTTTAGTTTGTTAGTAGCGAGAATTATCTATATCTAATAGTCGCATTTTAAGCTACTTGAGTCGCGTATAAGAAGTTTGTTAGGAACGTAGTATCCGCTAGTATTTCCCTATAAGTAACGAAGAATTTGTCGAGTAATATAACTAGCTTTATTCTTTTATAGCTTATAGATAGTAAGCGCGTAGCCGTATTTCTTCGTATGTTTATTAATTACGCGACGAGCCGCGTCGTACAAGGGGTATAAGGCTTAAGGTAGTAGTAGTAGGCTTTTTTCGTTTTCGACGTAGGAATTAGAACTAGAGCTAGATCTATCTAAGCCCGAGTTAGAGTTAGAGTCGGAGTCAGAAATTTTGTACATAACGTAGGAATCCTATAGTATAGAAACTTTGTATAAAACGCGGGAGTCCTATAAGATAAGAAGGGTCTCTTTGTATTAAGTCTAGGTTACGTAGGGATAGGCTATTAATACGTTATAAACGAGGATTAAAAGTTTGTATACGCGAAGAAATAGAGGAGGAGAGGAGTAGTATAGAGGAATAATAACAACGCGACGCGCGAGGAAACTATAAGCCGTACGTACGCATAAATTAAGTCTTAATTTACGTTTACAGCGGGAAAACTTTTTTCGTTACTAGCGCGGATGTAGCGTACGCGAAGTAGGGATAGGAGGGGAGTAGTAGTATACATAGGAGGGGGATAGCAATCTCGTGTAAGCGTAAATCATGCTATAGTAGCCGTACGCGCGGCAGGTACGGGTAGCTTCACTAGTCGCGCGCCAAGTAGGGATAGGAGGGGGGTAGTAATCCGGATGGGAGGGGGATAGCAATCTCGTTGCGTCGAGACATGTGGTCGGGCGGAGGTCAATGCTCATGATGGATGCCAAGACGTGTCTCCGCAAAAGGCGGGCCCGAGCTCCAGACATTCACATGCTCGTGACGAACGCTCGGAAGCGACAGCGAGAGTCAGTCGACAAAGCATCCCAGAGACAAGCCATCATGGCGCCATCAGCACTTGTGAAAGAGGAAGGCGCATCCACAGCCAAGCGCAAAGCCGAGTCGCCGTCGGAATCCGTCTCGGACAGCAAGCGCTTCAAGGCGTCGACGTCGCCCACCCCCACCCTCGAACACGACACAGGAGACGCCGTACAGTCGAGTGCTCCACGCGTCGTGCCCTTCCCCGAGAAACCTGCCGTCATCGAGGAGCGCAATGGCGAGATTGAGTTCCGCGCCGTCAACAACGATGGCGACCGCGAGAGCTACATCATCCTGACGGGCCTGAAATGTATCTTCCAGAAACAACTGCCTAAGATGCCCAAGGACTACATCGCCAGGCTCGTCTACGACCGCACCCATCTCTCCATGGCCATCGTCAAGAAGCCTCTCGAGGTTGTGGGAGGCATCACATACCGCCCCTTCAAGGGCCGTCAGTTCGCCGAAATCGTCTTCTGCGCTATAAGCAGCGATCAGCAAGTCAAAGGTTACGGCGCACATCTCATGTCGCATCTGAAAGACTACGTCAAGGCCACCTCGGACGTCATGCACTTCCTGACCTACGCCGACAACTACGCCATCGGCTACTTCAAAAAGCAGGGCTTCACAAAGGAAATCACCCTCGAACGTCCGCGCTGGATGGGCTACATCAAGGATTACGAAGGCGGTACAATCATGCAGTGCAGCATGCTCCCCAAGATCCGCTATCTTGAGTCGGGCCGCCTTCTTCTTAAGCAAAAGGCTGCAGTCCACGCAAAGATCAAGGCCGTCTCAAAGTCCTTCGAAGTCCACCCCCCACCCACGCAATGGAAAGGTTTGAAGAAGGGTGACTCACTGCCATCCATTGATCCTCTCACCATTGCCGCAATAAAGGAGACAGGCTGGAGTTTGGACATGGACGCTCTGGCCCGCCAACCCCGCCACAACCCCAACCACTCTCAGCTCATGCACCTGCTTTCCGCCCTTCAAAACAGCACCCACGCGTGGCCTTTCCTCCAGCCCGTCAACAAAGACGAGGTTCTGGATTACTACGAAGTCATCAAACAACCAATGGACCTCAGCACAATGGAACAAAAACTCGAAAACGACGCATACGAGACTCCCGAAGACTTTATCAGAGACGCCACCCTCATCTGTGTCAACTGCCGACGCTACAATGCCGAACAAACTCCATACCACAAAGCTGCCATCAAGTTGGAAAAAGAGCTGTGGAAGAAGGTCAAGGATGTGCCCGAATGGAGTTACATCGAGCAGGAGCATTTTGCAAAGGTTGGCAAATAGAACGATGGTGATGTAGTCTTGTGTGTTTTGCTGGCGTTTCTGTATACTGGCGTTCTGGCTTCTTCCTTTCCTACTGCGATACCCCTTGTTTTGTTTTCTTCTTTCTCCTTCGTCATGAACACAACAAAGATATGAAAACTTTATTGCTCTGACTTCTTCATGCCGTTCGTTCATTTGTTTTTCCATCCTAATAATCCTGCCCTTTCACGATCTGGAAGGTGTTGCGTTCTGACGGGCACTATTGTATCGATACACCGCTGTCGAGATACTCTTAGAGGTTATGGAGCCTAATGATCATGTGTGCGAGTTCCAGCTGGCCCCCGATAAAAGACGCCAGCGCTCTTCTAGACATGTATGAGCTCGATACTGCACTCAATAGCACCTCCTCCACCACTCCTACCACTCCTACCACTCCTATAAGCGACGCCAGCGCGATTCTGGACATGTATGAGCTTGTTGCCAGGTATTCGGCCACTACCCGCACAGCTTGTGGGTGTAGATCCACGGAACGGGGCTCGTGACCTTTCACCCCTACCCCACGTTGACTGCAGGTAGACCATACCGCTTGTCGACATGCACAGTGTAATTCAGATTGAGCATGCTGCCCATTGATGGCAGCTCGAAACTCATAGTTTGATCATATTTCGCCGGCTAAGCAGGGTTATTCCCGCATTCATTCTTGCATACCTACAAGTATGCTTGTGCTGGACACGGCCAACTGAAACGACACAAAAGAAAACAAACCACTTTCATCCCCGCCCTCCTATTCTTTTTTCTCTTTCATCCACGGACGCCATCGCAAGGCTTGCACTGGCAGGATCCCTTCTTGCCGCGATTGATCAACCAAGCCAAGTGAAACGAAAACCTGCTAGCCGACGAGAACCACAGTCCCGACGGGTGGCCCCAGAGGTACAGATCACCCGCGCGATTGTTCTTCGTGCCACGAGGTCTGTACATGAGCTTATAGCCAGGAGGCAAGCTATCCAGCGTATCCTTTGGGTTTGACCAGAAGAACTCGCCATCTGTGAGCACACTGGTTAGCATATTCATCGACTCTGACTGTTTCCTCATATGCGTGCTTACCCCATTCTTTTTCGAGGAGGTTGAGGTAGTTTTCCACCTGCTCGACGGTTGCGGGTATGTCTTGCTTGCCGGTGGGGTGTTTGCTGACATCGCCGTCGCTGTTCTTGAGGAGATCGAGTCGATAGATGATCAGGTCTGAGGGGTGGTCGGGGTCGTTCATGGAAGAGAGGAAGTGAGTGTAGTCTGGGCCTTTGTCGTGCCAGGAGAATCTGCACGATGTGTGGCAGTTGTGGTACCATAGACCGAGTGTCGTCTGGTTTTCAATGTGTTGGTCGCATTTTTCTTGATCGTTGAGTTGTTGTGCCATGGTTGATGCGTTTTGTCGGATGTTGTTGATGGGTGAGGAGGTCAAGTCACGTGTGATGGTGGTTTTATAGGGAGGAGCTCCGTACGTGTCGTGTCGTGTCGGAAGTCGATGGACTACCTATTCGACGGACTACCTATTCGACGGACTGCCTATTCGACGGACTGCCTATTCGACGGACTGCCTATTCGACGGACTGCCTATTCGACGGACTGCCTATTCGACGGACTNTATTCGACGGACTGCCTATTCGACGGACTGCCTATTCGACGGACTGCCTATTCGACGGACTGCCTATTCGACGGACTGCCTATTCGACGGACTGCTCATTCGACGGACTGCCTATTCGATGCGATGTGAAGGCTGGTGATTCATTGTCGAGAGTACATGGGCGAAACACAATAAATTGTGCTCTACCCGCAACGAGGTCATGGTGTACTATTGCCACTCCTCGACATGCTATATCCCAGAGCATCGCTTCTTTAAGATGTTTGTCGAAGTGCAGGAAGTCTTGTTGCAATCGCCAATCGTTGAGAGTCATCTACCGGAAGGTCACAGTCCTTTCTAGCATCTCAGCCTGCCATTGCTTTGTAAAGAAGTGCCTGTCAAAATGCAACAAGTGTTTCCAGAAGAATGAATTGCCATTGAGAGAGCATCCCGCAGAACCATTAGAGCGTCACTTCCGTGCCATTCCAACACAGATTCGGCATGTATAAATACAGACCATCCCACGTGACTTTCTCTCTCCCCTTCTCATCCACATCATCGGCAATCATGGCTGAACAACAAACCACCTTCGCCGTCTGGAATCACGAGTGCACCCTTGGCCAACCATGTAGCTCGCGCACCCACGTCTCGAACAACCCAACCCCCATCCCCTACTCCGATATGCTCCAAGACGACGACGACGATGATGATAAAGAGCTGCAAGCCGATGAGTCCGAAGCCGAGGAAGATGACGACGGCGATTACTGCACCCTACGCATCGACCTCCTGGAAAACAGCGATGGCGACGAAGCTTGGCGTCCTGCCCCCAAGGAGGGTGAAGATGAGGCAGAGCTTGCTGGTCTACAGCACACCATCAAGTTTTTGAAGAACCTTGAGAGCACTTTTGGTAAATCGCCTTGTCAAGCACCCTGGGTCTTCTGAGTCTCCTATTCAAACCCCTGGCTGACAATCATATCACCAGCCGCCAATTACAAGATCCTGGTCAACCCTACCGACCACACCGCCAGCTTCCCCAAAGACTATGTCTTGACGCACAAAATGCGCCCAAGCAACCCTAACCACCCAGGAGACTCTCAACTATGGGGCCATCCTTCCGGCGAGGTCTTCAGATCTGCATCGTCGTTCGCCGTGCACTTGCACTGGTTGATCAGAGACGACGACGATGGCTGCGAGTGCGTTTGCTGCAAGAAGGTTGACCCTGCCGGTAAGGGCCAGAAGGTCAAGGATAAGAGCAAGTCTGACAAGAAGAGTAAGAAGGGCAAGAAGAACAAGAATTGAGCATGGTAAGTCTCATGTGCACGGAGAAAGAAGACAAAGACATTAACCAAGTTTTTTATTTTCTTTAGAACAGCAAAAGGCGTCTAAGAAGGAAATCAACACTTTGCATAACCCTTGCTCGCTCCTCCAGCCCGGTCGAAAAGAACGCCATGCCTGCAGAAAGATTGGAGAACAGAAAAAAAAAAAAAGGAGTATCGAGTCAGAAAGGGGTATGGAAGAAGAATAGAAAGGGAATAATGACATGAAGAAGAGGTGTCGGAAGGCGTGATAATGGTGGGGCGGTAGAATGAGAATAAAGAATCAATGAAATCATCCCATCACGTCAAGCGATGAGCTCCTCGTGCCAATCCGTCCTGATCAGAGTCTCTTTCCAGGAACGAAGATGAAGAGACAACACACGGCGGCATCGATGATAGCAATCCACATAAGACACATCATCGAGCGACGTGTGAGCAGGCGATGGACAAAGTTCTCCTTGACGGCAAAGTAATTCGTAAAGGTATATTCCGAGTAGCCGAGAAGCGCTTGGATGGGATCAAGCATGTACTGGTGAGAGACGAGGAAATAAATGGCGATAGTGAATGGTAAGATGACCTGGGCCTGTCAGTAAGGAGGGACCAACCAGATGAGATGGATTCAACATACCCAGCATCTTGTGCTTCTGCTCATGTCCAGGAAGATGAGGACAAAGGCGGTCCAGATGGCAGCGAACAGGGCAACGAGACCAACGACCAACCTCAACATCATGCTGGGCTGGACGATGTTGCCCAGGGCTTTTGCTCTCAGGAAACCAGGGAAGGCATCACGCTCCATGGCCTGGAAGACGTAGTCCTTAGCTGCGTCAAAGACCTCTGGATCATCACGTTGCTGGGTCTCAATGGCGTCTGTGACTTGCTCGAGGATGCCGACGGGAATGATAATTTCACGTTCGGAACCTTGTAGCAGGTAGGTGTACAAGATTTTCTCAGCGCTGGCACGAATGTCCTGTCTGGAAACGGTAGTACCGGTAGGAGACTGGTCTTGGGTGTAGGGGCTGGTGTCTTGAGTGCTGTCGACCATTGAGCGGCGATTGTTTTGGGGATCAAAGTTGTTGCTGCCGAGAGATTGCGAGGGCGAGTGCATACTGTTGTTGTCGCCGCGCAGGAAGGCAGAAACGCGTGTATCCTTGTCGTTGGAGCTGGGGCCCACCATGCCGCTGTCGTCGTATTGTTCCAGTACTTGCGAACTACGCTTGCTGCCGCTCTTCTCCAGCTCAGGTGTTTCGGCTAGCACGCTGCGATGAAGACCTCGGACGTAGTGTCGGCATAGCGACATGTGTTGTGACACATCCAGCCTGTGAGGGTGTGTTAGTCTTGGCGAGTTATTTCAGGCGGGCAGTAGAGAGTTGTATACCAGAAATCGAGGTAGTCAACACTGCGTTGAGCATCGCGCATGTAGATGTAGAAACTAAACAGATCGACGGGCGGTTTTGTCTGGCGGCTGAGGACTTCGTATAGATTGGGCAGGCGATTGCGCTGGATAGTAATGTCGGGCGTGGGTGTGCGGTGCGCCATTGTTGCTATGATGATTTGACGTGTCGCACGCTTGGATGTCGTTTGCGACTTCTTTCGCGCGCTGCTGAGTGGCTTTCGATTACAGTGTCTGGTAAATTGAAGTGAGGCGATACTATGAGTGAGGGTGGGCGGTCGGAAGAAAATAAGCTGGTTGAGAATGGAGTCGAATTGCGAAGAGGAGGAAGTGAAATGAATAGTCGTTTGATGTCGTTACTTCTCCCCTTCCCTGACCTCCCCAAGAGAGCGATCCTGCTTCAACGGGGAGACCGTACGCTCGGACCACTAGCCAAACACGCGAACCAATTACGCCCAGTAGTTCCCCGCTAGCCGCTTCGACATGGCGTCTCACTCTCTTACCATCTTCATTATTCACTCCTTCGCAACATGACGAGGCTGTGTATGCTGATATCCATAGCATCGGAGTGCAGAAGCAGGTATCGTATCAATCCTGAAATCTCTCAGCCGGCAATACATGAACGGCCGCTACAAAATCCATGCTTTATAACAATCGCCGACGTGCGCGATACGATCTGCAAAAACAGTACTCCACATCAACAAACACAACAACATCATGCTGAGGCCTGCACGCGTGACAAATTTGGGATTTCGGAGGAATCTGAAGCGCCAAGCAACACGCAAAGTCAACTCTCATCTTCAGGCACTCAGCAACCGGTATTCCAGGAGGAAGTCGTGACCCTACACGGTCAATCTGATCAGCCACGTCGGCCAAATTGACTAGCCAACCATGCTCGTGGACGATTACAAAATCATGTAGATTTCAAGATGGATTAAGACATTATATTGTTCTACTATTGATACTCGTCGCATTACTAAATCGCCTTATATGTACAATTCAAGAACTCTTTCCTCGGGTTGCTTACGGGCTGCCAGCCAACTTGGCAGTCAGCGGCGGCAAGGGGCAAGTCTGACCGTCCACTTCCGTGCCATGCACAACATAGTTCTGCTGCATGCCGAAAAGGTTGTGAGACGACACATGGCACAACAGCTGCCAAACACCAGGCAATTGTGCGTTCATGTTGAAGGTAAACATTTCGCCGGCGTTGATACTCTGAGAGGCTTGCCAGATGTCGTTGTATTGGAAGTTGTTGCCGTGCAGATGGAATACGTGAGACGCACCACCAAATGCCATAACGTACCAGATGACTGGATCGTCCCGGCACATTTCGTAAGGTGCGCCATTGCCAAAGACATAACCATTCATGGTGTAGAAATTGGGTCCTTGAGCATCGCTAAGCTGAATCGCTGGGAAGTTGGCCAACTGTGGCACCCAGAAGGATTCATTGCCGATAAAAGGGCGAACAAGCTGGTTGGTGGCGCGCATAGTGCTGGTATCAACCCCGGCATTCTTTGCGTTCTCACCAGCCATAAAAGAGCGAGCCTCGTAGTGGGTGTTCGTGGTAACAACGAATTCACGGTGAGCAGACATTGTGCTGTTCATCTCGCCGCTGTTGTAGACAATGATGGGACCAGAGAGACCAGCAGAGGTGTCGGCAGGCATGTTGACAAAACTGTGGTATGACCATAGACGGCTGCTCTGGCCAGGGGCCGGGGCTTGCGAGTCGGAGATGAGCCACTTGTAGACTGCACAACCGCCAGGAGGGACGGCGTCCTGCTCTTGCACATTCGGTGTTTCGCCGCTGGTGGTGTTGGGGTATAGAGAGCCTTCGTATTGTTTTCCATAGTAGAGTCCCATTGAATGCATCGAACTGTAATGATCCTTGAGGTTGTTGACAAACATGATCTGAATCATGTCACCAACCTCGCCTCTGAGGATAGGGCCGTTGATGCCATTGGTGGCAGGTTGTTCGCTCTGGGTCGTGAAGCTGTCGTCTGTGTAGCCCTTGTACACAGCTTTTTGCCATCCACCCAGTCCCCAATTGGAGGTACCAAGAGATCCGGTGATGTTGAGATATCCAGCCGCTATCGCGTGTGGAGAGTTTTGGACAGGCACACCAAGCCAATTGTCCCAACCACTAGGTGCATAATCCCAAGCCACCTCTTCGGCGGCGACGTAGTAGGTTCTCACATTGCCAGAAAAGTTGAAGTTGGAGGGGATACTGTTCTTGCTGGGAAGCTGGTAATCAATGAGAGCTTTGCACTCGTTCTGGGTAGCCAGCTTGGATGCATCGGGGGTAGTGCTGTTGGGTGCAATCGAGAGAATGCCTCCGTTGGGGCTGATGGAAGCGGCAGCAGCATCGACTGTAGTAGTGGCATTGGAAGGGACGACTCCAGGTGTAGCACTCAAAGTGCCGTTTGGCGAAGGGGTCGAGTAGGCTGGTGATTGTATTTGACCATCCGAAATTTGTGTGACTGGGCTGCTAGCACTCGATGTAGCACTTCCTGAAGAAGCAGGACTGGCACTGAGGATCAGCGAAGTGGCTGCGGACGAAACTGTCACTTCAGCATTGACACTATCGGACAGTGATTGAGCGAGAGAATGAGTGACAAGACCGCCAAAGGCTGCCAGGAAGATTGTGGAAGAGACCATCTCTGAAACGAGTGTAGAGATAGTGTGAGGAAGCTTGTTGAAACAACCGCAAATCTACGCAGAGACGGGCTCTAGTGATATAGCTACTGCATGTCCTAGCCTTACAACATTTCAAGGCATACCCACACCTTCGAGTTGCCTGGGAAGGCAGGGATCGGGACGAATCTGCATGGTTGGGAAAAGAACAATACCCACCTTACCATAGAGAATCCACACAGGATTCGATCCAGGAGCAGGGAAGCGAGGGGCGGGATGATGCATACTCGACCACGCAGACAGGCTTCTGACACACATGAAAGGGCTGGTAATGAGGTTTTCGCGCGCTCAGCAAGCACATTTGATGGTGTAGTAAAACGGCGACTGGATCCGCGGCTCTGCAAACAGAGCACCCGTGAGGAGAGCCGAGAAGTTTAATCCAGCCTTTGATCTCTTGTCTTCGATAGAGTTGTAGATCGAGCGAAAGGAACAGGAAGGTGGAGGAGGTGGAGATGTTTTTTCGCGTGGCTGAAGCGTGATATCCAGGAAACTGGGCGGTTGCTCGGGCGGGAATAATAGAGTTTCATGCATGCATATGCAGTGTGGCTGGTGGCAGTGGCAGGCGTCAGAGGCACAACAAATGTGCCGTACAACCTTGTTGAAACCAAGTGTTGCCATGACAGGATTCCTACAAAGAGTAGCGCGGTAAGGTTGAGGGGATTGTCTGGTGTTGCAAACCTCCAATGGTAATTCATCACCGGTTGATAGGTTTCCTTCTTTCGTAGGAGACGCTGACCAATACCTGCCAAGGCAGGACGCGATAACTCGACCAGACTATGGGACGCTATTCAAGTCGATGATGCTCTGTTTGTCCGGCGGAGCACGGTCAAGTCGTGATTCAGGATGCCCATCCGATCATGATGAAAGTGGAAACAGCGAGGGCAGGTTGAGTGGGGAGGTGGAAGAAGCATGGACGCATTTTGTAGAGCAATGGTTAGCCTTGGCGTCGCTTCGACCTCATGGCCTGCATCGAACATGATCTCAATTCCGTCAACTTGCTTTCTCGTGCGTTTTGCTCACCTAAAGCAAAGTAACACTCGAGCCTAGCAATAGTTAGCTGTGCTTTTCTTGTGTGGACTCAACCAGGTCTGCATTTCCACCATTCTTTTCCTTTAGCTTAAACACCAGGAGAGAGACCAAGCTAACAGCAAATTGAGTGATTTGACATCCATATCATCTCTTGTGCTGTCAACCATGATATTCACATCAATAGCCTCGAAGTGGTCAGTCCGTGCCGATGGCTAAAGAGCAATCAAGTTGTTCGCTTGCCCACCCTTGTGAGACAATCATAAACTTTACGTGGGTTCGAGGTTATTACTCGATCAGCCGTGGTGTTCCACAATGGTTTCTAGAGATATAGGATTTTCTAGAGATATAGGATTTTCTAGAGATATAGGATTTTCTAGAGATATAGCAATTTAGAGAGAGAGAACTTCAGATAGCTGCTCCTCCTTCACGACACACCCATCGCTTACAATTTGCATAGTACACCGTCACCCTTCAGTACTGCAAGATGCCCACGATTGATCTCTTTGACCGTTCGACATCTATTGGCAGATTAGTCAGACCCTAATCAAGCTTCTTGGATATTCAACTTACCCAGCCAACGCCATAGTCATACGCAACTCGGCCATCAGAATCTTCACTGCAAGTTCGACACCTTGTTGTCCTTTATACTGCTTCTCCGTCAGCCTCGCTCTTTCCAAGTTTTAGCCAGGTCGTAATTCACAGCAAGCCCCCATATCGGTACCCTACCCATGAAAACGAAATCAGCACCCAATGCCAATGCTTTGAAGATGTCACTACCCCTTCTCACGCCTCCATCGAAAGCGATCGGGATCTTGCCTTTTGCTACAGAAGCGCAGTCACGGAGACTGTCAAGTGTTGCAGGTACACCCTAGAATTGAAGCACGATTAGCAGATTCAGCTGGAAAATCAATGCTGCTTTGCTTACGTCTAGCTGACGACCACCTGGAAATAAGGCTTGTTAGCGACTAGAAAGTACAAGATTATCGGCACACTTACCGTGATTCGATATCATGATACCGTCAACCTTGTGTTGAATCGCCAGGGCAACATCTTCAGGCGAAGCAACGCCTTTGAGCCATATCTCAAGTTTAGTTTGCGATCGCATCCACGGTATCGCGGTATGCCATTCGATCGTAGCATCTTCTCACGGTCAGTAGTCATCGGGTAAAAACGGGTTATGGTCCTTACCGTATTCTAGTCCCTCTCCCACAGCGGTCAGGTTGGGCCACTCGAGTCCTTCGGGAAGCTCAAATTTGTTTTTATGCTCATTCAATCTTTGTCCCAATACTGGCACATCAACAGAGAGAAAGATCGCCTTATAACCAGCAGCTGTAACCTTGTCAGTCGTAATCAAGATGAGAGTCCACCACTGACTTGCCTTCAGCACGCTTGATGGTATTCGCACATGCCACTTTGTCCTTGATCATCGAAATGTGCATGAAATATGGGTTGCCCGTGCCCTGAGCAATCACATCTTCAAGGGCTTTTGTCGCAAAAGCTGATAATCCCATACAAATGTTCGCTTTTGCTGCTGCGCGTGATGTAGCCAGTTCACCATCGGGATGTGCGAGTCCATGCATAGCTGCTGGACTAAAGCCGAAAGGTGCAGAGGTCTACATTGAAAGATCAGTCTCGTCTGATCGATTCTGTCAGAGCAATTCATGTTCACCTTGATGCCAAACATGTTGGTTTCCAGGTCTATCTTTGCCACATTGATCATTACTCTCGGTCTGATTTTGTAGCGATTGAAAGCTGCTTCGTTGTCTTTGAGTCTGTCATGACGCATATTAGCTCAGAAGTACGAGGTCCTTGAGAAAACAAACATACGTGATAAGATCCATCGCTCCTTCGTTATAGTAGTCTAGGCCATCAGTACGTTGCTCAACTCCACTCAAGGCGATTGATCTCACCCCTATACATTTTTGGCATATCACGACATGCTGCTTCCTTCAAATCCGCGATCGTGAGGACATGTGGATCAAGAGTCGGTAAGCGGTTCATGATGACTGTTGGAATGAAAAGTCGCTGAGAGAATGTAAAGATGATCGAGTTGGACAGCAATAGGTGGTTCGAACAAAAGCTGTCGTTGTTCACCTTATCGTCACTCAATAGATACATGTAAATACTTCTCGGCGTTGGCTTTCCCTTTCCAAAGTCAAGATAACAAGGCAACTCGATGCCGATAACGTCGGCCTATCTTGATGCGTCTGCGAGATACTACCTGGATTACGCGCCTCGGCTTATGATTGATCTTGTGGATGGATAATCGGATTGCTCTGCCGTCCAGACTCCAAAGCGTCGACGCGTGCGTTTTCCACTCCCCCTCAACATACCAACCGCCAACTTTCTCGGTATTCGCCTTCATCATTTCTATCTCCCTTTTGGGCACACCGAGCAACATTTGGATCCGCGGACTATATATCACAACGGCCATACAGGCGACATGATGCACATACCGTGTTGACACGTTGAACACCGCGTGCCAGATTGCGCATACGCTTCAACTTCCAATTATCGACGCCGCTTTGTTTGATCAGCTTCTCGACTGCCACCATAGACCTTTGCTTCATGGTTTGACGAACTTCAGACTACTGCCACCATCCAACATAGGTTATTCCACGAGGTCTTCACTCTCCAACCTCCTGCCTTCCGGTGTCACCCTAGCTGCCAAGCAATCGGATCCCGGGCGTCGGCGTTCACCCCGCATCAACTACGTTCGCCAAATCCTGGGTATCAGGCCCGTGCGTCAAAAATCGAAAAAAAATCAAAACTTCTTCATTCCGATCAGATCCTTTTGGCTATTTCGGCATTGCTATTGGCCTGCAATTAGCAAAAAGAACAGCCCGACGTGGGGCTCGAACCCACAGCCTCAAGATTAGAAGTCTTGCGCGCTACCATTGCGCCAGCCAGGCTGGTTATTGATGCACTGAGTGCTTGTACGCCTCAAGTTCTAATTTTGCAGTGTGGAGGAGAGTGCTAGTGGGCAGTGGTTGACCTTCTGCACCTCACTGACCTGCTCGGACACTACCATGAACATCTCTCGGTGGTTGGAAACCAACTTTGCATCTTCTGGTAGAATCTGGGCTGGCTTTAGCTCCCGAACATCATTAAGGCTCGCCTGGATATCCACTGCCCGATGCTATGACCCAGGATAAGACAGAGCTGTCTTGGAGACATGGTCATGTTGCTTCACCTGATTGGTCACTTTGGCATCTGTTGTTTTATGACATTTCTGCATAACCAGCCATTTCATGCCGGACCCTCGCCAGACCTCACCAACTAATCATCATCTCCTCTGAAGAACTGGCAGGTGGAGACGAAAACAAACAGAGAAGTACAGCTTGTTCCCGTAAGATAGACTCATCATCTTCCAGGGAAAGGAAGTTTTCAAATAAGAACGGAAGACGAACAGTAGTACGAAGGAAATGTTGACTGACAATGAGAAAGCAGCAAAGGTAAGTGTGGAGAGAGAATGGCCAGCAGATGGAGTCTACCAAAAGCAAAACAATGACCATCCATATGGCAAAGAAAAGGATGACGCGTTACATGAGTTTATACAAGAGGAGGGTGATTGGCTCGATGGTAAGGTATGTCACCTGCTAAACTATTGCCTCAACGCACTTGACGCTTGATGAGAAGATCCGAACAACCGCTTTCTCCTACCCATGTGCGGGGGTTAGTCATTGGGGCAATTCTCTTGCAACTGTGCCTCTCGCGACTTTACAGCTGTAGAGACGATCTACGCTTTCTACTACACTTAGTCGACTGTAGAGATGAGCTCTGTGACAAGCTCTCTCTAGACACTACTGTGATTGGAAAGTTATCGTGCATTGATAGCTACACGCGTGAGTCTTCAGCAAACGTGGATCTTATCCTACTTCGATAAGACCATGCAGTCTCACTGATCCCAACAGCACAAAGATGTTTAGGCACAAGCATTTCCACAACAAAACCACACATTTCTCAATAACGTTGCTATCTCATTCCACACTCGAATCTTGAAAATCCAAAAGAATCAGAAACACATCAATCTCAAAAACACATCAGTCACCTCAGAATCGAAGAAAACGCTAACATCAGATACCAATCAACACCGCTTACTTGAGAGCGTTGACAATGGCAGTGTAAGCAGCCTTCTTCTGGAAGTTGCTGTCGAAGAGGAGGGGGCTGTCGCTCTTTCTCCAGGACTGGCTGTCGGAAATACCCCACTCGGTGATACCGACGCAGTTCTTGGTCTGGACACAGGCGTTGACGACCTTGACGTAGGAAGTGGCGTCGGCACCGGCGAGATCGAGCTCGGTCATGGCGCACTCGGGGGCGGCGGCGCAGACGGCCTTGAAGGCGGCGGGGACGTTGTCGGGGTTGTTGAAGGAGCCGGACTTGCCGAGATGGGTCTGGGAACCGACACCGTCGATGGGGATGCCGGCGGCGATCCACTTCTTGACGTGGGAGATGAAACCGGTGGTCTTGGAGTAGGAGGCAGAGTCCAGGTTGTAGTCGTTGATGTAGAGCTTGGCGTTGGGGTCGGCAGCGCGGGCGGTCTCGAAGGCGATGCGGATGTAGTCCTCGCCGAGAACCTTCATGAAGACGTTCTGGCGGAGAGTACCATCCTCGTTGAAGGCCTCGTTGACAACGTCCCAGGCGTAGATCTTGCCCTTGAAGTGGGTCATGACCTTGGTGATGTGGTTCTTCATCACGTTGGTGAGCTGGGTCTTGTCGGTGATCTGCTGTACCCAGTTGGGGAGTTGAGAGTACCAGACAAGAGTGTGACCACGGACGAGCTGGCCATTCTGGGAGGCGAAGTTGACGAGGTAGTCACCACCGTTGAAGTTGAAGTTGCCGTTGGAGGACTCGGTGGCATCCCACTTCATGCTGTTCTCAGGGGTGACCTGACCGAAGTCGGCCTTGACAATGGCAGAAGTTTGAGAGTTGCTGAGAGTGCCCTGGTCAGCGGCAGTACCAAAGTACTTCTTGCCCTTGGCCTGGAAGAGTCTGTTAAGACTGTCGGCGGGCTGAGTAGAGGCCTTGTTGCTGGTAGCGACAGGGGCCTTGGCAGCAACCGAGGTGGTCTTGACAGCGGCAGCGGCGGAGGTCACGGCAGGGGCAGAGCCGGAGCCGGATCCGGGAACGCACTGAGAGTACCAGTCGTTCGAGGCAGCGCAGTGGTAGCCAGAAACACAGGTAGAGGCACCGGTGAAGCCTTGGCCACCACACTGAGCGTAGGCATCAGCTCTCTTGATGTGAGCAGGGGCAGCGGAGGCCAGAGATGCCGCGAGGACAATGGAGGAAAGAGTGGCGGTAGAGATATACATCTTGAAAAAAGTTGTAGATTGACGAAGGATAAAGGTCTTAACGAATGACTTTGTTGCGCGTAGCAATCAGGGAAGAAGAACTTGATGAAAAGAGCGACTACCAGAGCCTGCTGTAGAGTAGAGAAAGTTGTGGATGAAGGTGATGAGAAAAGAATCGATTCTGTATAGGATGGAGCTCACCTCTTATATATCACATTCTTGCATTTAAGCTTACCTTCTAGAGCCATCGTCTCGCCTGCTATATCCATTATCATTAGAGTGCACATACAGTGGAGAGTGCCCTTGATGAGGCCCATTATTGGACAAGCGACGTTTCGTTGCAAGAAGCGATGCCTTGGCTGTGATTGAGGTGTTTGAGGTTGACAGGAAAGAGGGTTACCGCAAGCGAATGGTCCGTGCCTCGGACGCCATTTGCGAGATGAGACGTCGAAGGTGAGCCTCGATGGGGATCACCCTGGCACTTCTGTGGATTTTCACTCTGGGCGCTGCGACTTAAGCATATTGACATCTCGGCCGCTCTCGACCGAGATGTCGTTATTGCGGCGGGAACTGCACATCTCCCGTAATAGCGGACGATGCTACGAACGTCTGGAGCACCTAAAGAGAACTACTGTACATGCCTGAAACGAGCATCACGAAGCATAAATCAAGCGGCACCAAGCATCGTGCAACAAGATTGTAAAAGTCACTTAGGCAAAAGTCGGATGATGAGGTGCGGAGTAGAGAAGCGAAGGTTCGTTATGCAATTAGTTGTGGCTAAAACACCCAGCCTATTCTTCCAAAGTAGATGGAGAAACCCAAGATCCAGAGTTAAACGTAATGGGGTATCGAAGAAGACATGAAAAAGCATCCACCTAGATGAGGCCTGCTGTACAAAAGAGAGATAAATGATTAGAAGTAAAATGAGGGGACAGGCATGTGGGTAAAGTCGTCCAGGGAGAAAGAAAGCATATCAAGGAAATGTGAAAAGACTGAAACGTGGTGGTGGAGATCATTCGTTCAAGCATTGCCACAACTCCTCTTCATTAAGAGTCTTGAGGACAGGCTCACGAGGTAGTTGTGGCTCCGGACCGAATCCAAAGATGGGTCCGGCTTGGTTGATGCCTGCAGGTCGTAGCTTGCTGGCTGTAGTCGACATGCGTTTCTTGTCGACTTTGATGTGGTCCATCGGAGCAGAGACGGTTACTGTAGGTGTGGGGGTGGATCCCCATTTTCCAAACACCCATCCGCCTACTCTTTGGCCGAGGCCCTTTGGCGGCGTACTAGAAGCCTTGTGTTCAGCCGCCACTCCTTCTAGTATACTACGACTACTACTCGAAGTCCTTGTCATTAATGCAGGTCTAGCAGCATGTGCCAAGGAAAGCGTGGCTGTGACAGAGGCTTGTGATGAGAAGGATCGCGAACTTTGGGCTGTTAATAGCTGTGACGGACGGGATTGGAGGGTGTGAATATCCATGCCAGACACGGATATCAAGGATTCATGCGAAGCAGCCCGGCGATGCCGAGGGCGCGTGTAAATGCTTTCATCCATGATCGTTGGCCGAGTATAAGTCGAGATCTCAGTGTCGTCAATGAAAGAAGGCACATGAGCACGACCCTGATCAGGTGATGACACAGCAGGATCCATATGATTCCCTTCGTCTTCTTCAAGAATTGCACCATGACCTCCTGCAGCTGCTTGATCCTCGAATCGTCCTTGGCCATCAGCAGGAAATTCGTAGGGAGACTGGTCATAATCTTCAAAGCGATCTGAAGCGCCATCACGAAAAGCCGGTTGTGGCAAGGCACGAAAATAGGATCCTGATGAAGACCTTTTGGACTGATGCGGGATGAAGTAGGGCGAGCTCGGTGCCTCACTATCAGGAGTAGTTGGGCGAGATGAATCTATCAAGGAGTCGTCGCGGTCCCAGATAGATGATGGCGGATAAATTGATTGAGGTGAACTAAGCATGGAGCTTGTCGTCATGTGAGACTGCATTGACCAGCGATTCACGTTACGGTGTGGGATGCTGGCAGCAGTTTGTGAAAGGATGGCGGCTGTTGATGAGGGGGTATACGGGCTGACTGCAGAAATAGAAGAGCGTGGTGTACGTGACCCTGTGGAAGGCGTGAAGACACCAGAAGCGAGGACGTTGCGCTTCTTCTTTGGTCGGCGTAGCGTCAGACTAGCTTTCCTTGAATGCTCTGCGGGGGCGTGGTAATGGTGGTGAACATGTAGCTCCTGCGTGCTGGCTCGGTTGATTTCCTTTTCCAGGTTTGAAGGACGTGTTGACGGTGTGGGTAGTTCGACGTCGGAAGGGATGTCTGTCGGCGTGTACTGAGCGAGTTGATCCCGGAGGGCTTCAACTTGTTCATTCGAGTTGTCGAGCATCTCACGCAGTTCGGCGATGCCAGCTTGTAGGTTCACGTTGTCCTGAAGAATGTCCTTGACGAAGTGCGAGACAACAGTGCTACCATGCTTTGCTGTCTTCGCGGCGGCAGCACCCTTCAGTCGGCCAGCAGACGTCTCCAGCTCCTTCTCGACCACGCGTTGCCTCTCCATGCGTCCAACAATCTCAACGTGTCGTTCCTTGTCGTCTCTTGCCTCACGTTCAATCCTTTCCAGCTGGTTCTCCATGGCAGCCAACTTCCTCTCTGCCTCCTGCCATCGTAATGTCGCCGACCTTTCGGACTCAGTCTTGTACGAGAGTGATGCATGTAGTATAGATTGTTCTTGTTCGTATTCTTCGATTTCGCGTTCCAGTCTTTCCGTCCGGGCGGCGAGCGAGTTTAGTCGTTGTAGTTCGGCTTGAGTAGATTGTAGTGTAGCGGTAAGCGATTGGGTTTGGGCATCCGATTCGACGGCAGCATTGTTAAGACCCTCGAGTTGGTCAAGCAGATTACGGTTCTCTTCAATCAGGGTCGAGTTGTTGGCTTCGAGTTCCTTCTTTTCCTCAGTCATGCGCGATATCTCGGCGTCCATGAGAGCCTTTTGCTCTTCGGCCTCGGCCACATAGGCTTCATGGCGTACTAAAAGGGCCTGCAATGACCAGGTCAGCGACATGGTGGCCGGGTTGGTATGAAACAAGAAGTGGTGGTGTGTATCAAAACATAACAAGACAACAGGGCTGCAGGTGGGGCCCGGCGCTGGCTTGGTTATATCTCAGGACATGTGTGTATTTTGCTTTGTTCGACGGTGTATAATGGCTTGAACTGCCATAGCAAAAGAGATTGAGTGGGGAAACGGTTTGCCGTGGTAGGATGATGGGATCAGAAGACGACAGGGCAAACAAAAAACATGCGAGATTGCGACGACCAGCAGGCGCGACTCACGAAACACTGACCTTGCCCAGCCTTCCGGCTTTGCGCAGATTCTCGTCCAATGAAGCAAAGGCCTCATTGTTCTGTTGCTGGAATGCGCACTCGTCGTTCCCACAGCAGCACGGTGTCGCCATGGTTGGAATGCAAGGGAGAGAGTTGGCTGAGCCCTCGTCGTCGGAAGATGTATGCCCAAACCGCTGATGACCGTTGTCGTCCATGATGCGCAATCAAACAGAGTCCAAGCCTAGTATGCCCTCGAGGCCCAGGAGTGAGATTGTTCAGAAACCGTCATGCATGCCCTGTCGATGTAAAAGTGTGAAAAGTCGTGGATTTACAATGGAGCGCCTTCTCATTGTTTTGTTGTCTTGGTTCGTTCGAGTCCCGGATGATGATGTGGAGAAGGTCGGTGGCATCGTGCATTCGCGCCCTAATGTACGATCTGTCACGGTCCTCCCAACCACCCAATCACATCGCTCAAACCTGCTTAAACCTGCTTTAGCTTCAGGTACGAAACCATGTATCGTAATTCGGGGCCTTCCGTTTTCGACACATCCGAGGCAGCTCTCCCACCAGTAAACCACAACGTCTGCTCACTTTCCGATGCCGTTGTGAGATGCTTTTGTTCATCTTTCGTCTTGTCCAAGCGTGCAAACTATTGAAATCCTACTCGATCCTCCTCAACCCGTGGTGGGAGTGTACTCTTTGGGAGTTTCGATCGCAGCTTTGTCAAATACGAGAATAGAACTTCTGGTTTCATTAACAGTGTAGAGTGACTATTTAATTCATCTTGGCGTTACATGTCGCGTTCTGAACGCGAGAGGGTCGTGTCTGTCTTGTCATACGATGCTTCAAATCTTAATCTCTGATGGAATTGAGATCTCGAGAATGTCCACACCCTTCTGGATCTCGCTCTTGCTGGGCATCTTCTTGCGTCTCATCAGCTCGGCGCTCTGCGTCATGTAAGGGTCCTTCATCATCGAAGCGACAGCGACGATTTCCTCGCCCTTGTAGTAGTATGCGACAAAGCTGGGACCCTTCTGTGCGTCTGTCTCGCCTTGAATGATGACATCGTCGTAGCCATTGGGAGTGTTACCGCAGTATCTCAACTGAGCACCAAGAGCAGACCAGAAGACGGGGATGAATGACTTCGGCGGTGCTGAGGGGTCGTTGATCTTGCCAGCGACTGAGCGACCAGCGTTCTGAGCGACGTCCCAATGCTCGATGCGAACAGGCTTGCCGTTACCTCCGGGTCCGTGGTAGGGGTATGTGGCAATGTCACCAATAGCGTAGACGTCCTTGAGACCTTCAACCTCGAATGACGCGTTGACGTTGATCGAGCCATCCTTGTTGAGCTGGATCTCCTTGACGTCTTGAAGGTAGTCTGTCGAGGGTCTCACACCAACACCTTCGATGACAAGGTCTGCAGGAAGGTTGGTACCATCCTTGAGTTGAACCGAGCCAACCATCTTGGAGTTTGATTCGGAAGGCTTAGCACCCTCAACCTCAGCACCAAGCTTGAACTTGACACCGTTCTTCTCGAGCAGACCTCTGAAGGTCTTTCCAAGCTCCTTGCCCATGACAGCAGACATGGGCTCGTCCTCCATACCGATGATGGTGACGTCGTGCTTCATTCCAGCGAGGCAGTTGCCAACCTCCATACCGATGAAAGAGCTGCCAACAACGACAACCTTCTTGCCGCCGTTCTCGCCAGCAGCCTTCATGATGCCCTGAGCGTGGGGAAGAGCACGAAGAACAAAGACGTTCTCGAGATCACCCTTCAAGCCATCCATGGGAAGCCACTTGGGGGTACCGCCAGAAGCCATGATCAGCTTGGTGTAGTTGACCTTCTTGCCATCATCAGTCTCAACGGAGCGGTTCTTGAAGTCGACCTTGGTGACGTTGCCCCAGGTGAACTCAACTGAGCTCTCCTTGTAGAACTCCATGGAGCGCCATGCGAGCTTGGATTGGTCGGTCATGAGAGCCTTGGAAAGCTTGGTGCGGTCGAGGGGTTGTGAGTTCTCGCGAGAGACGACGGTGATCTTGCCCTTGTAGCCTCCACCACGAAGGCCTTCAATGGCACCGAGGGCACCACTTCCGCTGTAGAAATATCAGTAAATGCCACATCAATCAAGCTGACTTGTTGGTAAGACATACCTTCCGATGACGACGACATGGTCATTGCCCTTCACACTGCTGCACTTGATGTTGAGTTGACGTCTGTTGGCCTTGATTGTCTTCTCCTCGCCCTTGATGTAGACAGCACCGTCACGCTCGTAGACCTCGAACTTGGCCAGGGGGTCAAGAGCTGGGGCATCCTCGACGTCACCAGATGACACCTTGAAGCAGGCTGCAAAGTTTCGTTAGCATAGGTTCAAGGAGGCGAGATGAGAATTGAGCTTACCTCCGTGCCACGGGCAGGTGATTCTGCCTTCGCCGGTCAGAACACCCTTCACCAGAGGAGCACCGTAATGGGTGCAGTTGGCACTCATAGCATGTACCTCATCCCTGACCTTGGCCAGCAGAATCTTTCCTCCCTCGATGCCATCAACCTCAACCTCTTGCTTCTGACCATTCTTCAGGTCGATGCTGGTCAAGCCCTTGAGCTTGTATTCGGTAGCCATGGCGCGTAATGTGGTTGATAACGGAGCTTTGTTGTTTGTGATTGATAGTTTTAGAGACGATGGTCGTGAAATTTGACGAAACTGGGCAGATGCGGTCGTCAAAAAGGGTCGTAATGAAAGCATAGGCTTGAGATGAGAGGAGAGGGAAGGAAAACAGAGAGAAACACGAGCTTCTCCAGATATCGTGACGGCAGTTTATTAAGTGGAAGCGGTCATCCTGCTTCTGCTCATTGGTGATTCGCTACATTTCATCATCATTGACTTCGATCCGCTCCTTTCCTTGCGATCTGCTCGTCATCGTGCTGCTGCCCCGCTGTTCAAGCCGCCGAACGGGAAGCTATGGCCATGTTGTGATCAAAGACCTCGATGGAATACATCAAGGTCCCAAAACACAACATCAACTCGGTACAGTGCCAGTGTTGACAGTAACAAGAAGAATAGCCTGCTGAATATCATGTCTCGTAGGTGGCCACTTGACTCGCATCACAGATCAATCGAGTTGACCGAATCTCGAAGATACCACATTTCCCTCCGACATTCCAGTCCCCACCGACGATGGAGCTTGCGACCATCTCAAAGGCATGAAGATGCCACCATTATCCCTTCCAGCTACGAACGACTCGCTGGTCAAGATATCCTCACTCCAGGGACTTGTAGTCATCTTTTGCTATCCTCGGACCGGCGCTCCAAACGAAACAATTCCAGATTCTTGGAACTCAATCCCCGGAGCTAGAGGATGCACTCCGCAAGCATGTTCATTCCGGGACTTATCCAGACAGTTCCTGACCGCAGGAGTCAATAAAATCTTCGGTCTCAGCACTCAAGATACTTCTTATCAGCAAGAAGTCAAGACGAGACTGAATCTACCGTTTGAGCTGCTCAGCGATGAGAAGCTGGACTTCGTAGAAGCCCTGAAATTGCCGACCATCGATTGGGAAGGCAAGAGCCTTATCAAGAGGATCACGCTTGCAATTGCTGATGGGAAGATTGTGAAGATTTGGTACCCAGTCTTCCCGCCAGACCAATCTGCCCAGCATGTGTTGGACTGGTTGGCGGAAGAACAAACCAATGAACAGAAATTTGTTGGAAACAGACGTATGTCGGTCACATGAGATATCTGTATGATTCAAAATCTCATATTCTTATTCAACACGTCTTTCTGTGCGTTCTCAATCATTTAGAGATTGTTGGTGCCATCAATGGGATGATTCTGAAGACCTTCGCTAGTCAACAGGGTGATACCGTCAACATCAGGATGGTAATGCACGGACCATGTGTCAAATAATCTTCCACTCACTTACACCACGACACCGACAACGAAATACTGACGACGGAGCTAGATCTCTCTTCCGCTTATTAGACAACGTGTTACCTGCCGACGCTGCGTAACTCGCGTTCTGATACGCTACACTGACGACCTAGACGAGCATATGAAGGCAGTGTATACGGTCGTGACCCGATCCGCTCGTTCGCCTTTGTCAATCAACATGGGAGACAGTCCATAAGCCAAGGAGAGAGTAGCAAGCCAACATAGGACACACCATCAACATTGGGATGAGATGCTAAGCCATCGTTGTATAGTGGGAAGTCTTGGACAACGCAGGTCTTTTATAGATATACGAAGCATGGTCAAAACTTTCTGGATATGGAGATCGACTTGCGACATCATAAGGACAGTTGTTTGCACGCATCCATGCCCGGGTCGGTCTTATCCGAAAGGTCTTCTCTGCTGCCTGCGTATAGTGATACTTGTGGCTTTCTTATACGCGTATAGGTCGTACAAGCAAATACGCGTATATTGAGTTTGACCTATAACACTCGAAACAGCCAAGGATCACCACCCTACCAAACCACAATCGTCTAACCAGATTTCTAGAGAGCCTATACGCGTATAACTGTCGTACCAGTTTTGAAACTTAAGACATAGCCACACGGTTTGATGATCACAGCCAGGATATCATACGCATTTAGGATGGCAGAGAGGTATATATATGGTCTCTTCTCTCTATGTCCACATCAGAAATCCACCGAGCACTTCTGGTTTAATTGTTATTCTTGAAACACCCTGAATTTGTCCTTTGCTTCTCAGGATGTTATCTGGCATCGTTGTCACGGCAGTCCTCTCGGCTACTGCTGCTTCTGCTCTGACCTATCAGAATGTTTCCGAAGGCTACTCACCAGCAGACAAGACTTGTGACTACCTTCACAGGACCTTTCCTGATATAACTTCCTTCTCCAACCAGAGCTCTTACATTGTGGATAACACCAGTAAGTATCATGAACCTGCATGCCAACCAAGACAGTAGCTTACTTTTCCTTCTAGACTTCTGGTCTGCAGCATCTGTATTGAACCCAGCATGTGTCTTCGCTCCCTCGGGTGCAGAAGACCTAGCCATCGCCGTCAAAGCTCTCAAGTACTATGGCTCACCCTTCGCCATCAGAGGAGGCGGACACATGCCCATCGGTGATTCCAACAATATCAACTCCACTGGTGTCCTTCTCTCCAGCAGTGGTTTCAAGCGCTTAGCTTTATCCCCTGACAGTTCCACCCTCCATGTCGGTCCTGGAAACCATTGGGGCGATGTTTACAACTTCCTCAACAACACTGGCAAGAGCATTGTCGGTGGCCGTCTTGGTGTTGTGGGTATCCCTGGTTTCATCACCGGTGGTGGTATCAGTTTCTTCAGTTGGAAGTATGGTTGGTCTTCGGCCAACATTGCCAGTGTCACGGTATGTTTGACCGTCAAATGTTAGGAAGGAGCGAGCTGACTGTTCGGAAAAGGGCGTGATTGCCAGTGGTGAAGTCGTTACTGCAACCCCCGACAACGATTTCTCCGATCTCTTCTGGGCTCTCCGAGGAGGTGGTAACTCTTTCGCCCTTATCACCGAATTTGAAATGATCACGATCCCTGCCCCTGTGGTCACAGTCGGCACTACTTCGTATGGAACCACGAATCTGACAAAGGAAAGATGGTTAGACGCCATCTACAACTTTGCTTTGTATGGGGGTGAAGATTGCCACGAATGCACGGTAACACCAAGTGCCAGTACTGGCACCCAATACCCGAATGGAACGACCTACACGGCGATGAAATTCTTCGATGGCAATGACACCGCACCACCTGCTCTTTCCAATTGGACCTCGCCGTACTTGAACGCAACTTCCGACACCTTTGCCGCCACAACAATGACTGGTAAGCATCTACTACACTGTACCTCATCTTTCAATCGACAGCAAAACTGACATACAAGTAAAATAGAATGGAGTCAATCCGGCCTCGCCCAGTTCGACTCCATCCACGGCCTCCGTAACCGCTTCCACGTCCTCTCCACCTACGCCGACCGTCGCGCCCTCCAGATAATCCACGATACCTTTTTCGCTTTCGTCCCCATCCATCTTTCATCCTTACAAACCTACATCGCCACATTGACTCCAATGCCAATCTCAAAACAATACTTCCGTGCCAGCAAAGTCCGTGGTGGAGACCCAATGGATTTAGATCCGGAAGATGGCCCGCATATCTGGTATGAGATGAGTGTTTTGTACACGGTGGAGAGAGATGAGGAATATGTTTCTGCGTTTTTAAGGGCTGTTGATGAGGAAGTGAAGAAGATGTTGGCGGCTGAGGGGATCAAGCAGCCCAAGTATCTTTATCTCAATGATGCTGATAAGGGGCAGCCTGTCTTCGAGGGTTATCCGGCGGAGAATGTGAGAAAGCTTAAGCAGATTAGGCACAAGTATGATCCGGAGATGGTGTTTACCAACCAGATGCCCGGTGGCTGGAAGGTTGCTCACGCTTGAGATGTAGTAGATGGCTACTCAGAAGGATAGTCTTGAAGTGTATATTATAAAGATTGTATTCGTGCGTACAAATATCCGTCTATTGGAGAAGAGAAGGGTGATTATCATGCGAGCATACAAAATGCTTACTATGCAGTCGAAGCTCTAGATGTTGAAGCCAGTCGGAAAGGAAGGTCTCGCTCTTCATAGCCTTCCACTTCATCGTCATCTTGATTGCTCTCTTCATCTTCCTCGTAGTCCTCGTCATCGTCCTCTTCTCTATCTCCACCCTCTACAGACTCAAGCACAGAGTGATACATGGCAGCATTATCATCATCCTCTTCTACGCTTCGTTGCGCCTCTGAGATGTAGCTATCACCCATATCGCCTTCATCCTCACTGAATCGCCGCGTGTTTGCTCGTGACCTATTGTTTCCACCACGCACGGCTCCACGTATTGACTCATCATCACTGGAGTCATCATCGCTCTCGGAAGCAGAGAAATCTGCAAGTTCGAGCGGCTTCTCGCGCCAGTAGTTGAAGTCTGTAAACTCTTCGCCGCCACCTTTGACGAGTAGACCCACGGGTGGGAAATAGTGGTCTACGATCTCGCGCATGCTTACGTAGCCAGTCTTGTATGTGTTCAACGACAGAAGATCCAACGACACTTCCGCGTTGGAGTTGATTGTGAAGATTCTCGTGCTGGGAATGTTGACCGAGCGGTATGACAGGGCATCTGTCAGACGATTGCCAAAGCCAGCGTAGAATGGCGAGCCACCCTTGCCGCTCGACTTTCCGACCAAGCCAGTACTACTTTCAGCCGAGGTTGTAGGTCCCGCTGTGGCTGCGTTGTTGCTGCCGCCCAGTCCAGTAAACAGGGCCATGATATCACGCAGACAGGCCATCTTGAAGACTTCCGGCTTTCGGAGATACACTTCTCGTCGCAGAGCGGCAATGGTTCTGTCAGGACTCATGATGGTTGGTCCCCTTGGTAACTTGAAGCCTCCATCTTGGACCACACCAGCAAGATAGCCTCTCGTTGTATCTGCTTGGCCTACAGATCGAGAGGTGAGGTATAATATATTATAGCCGTTGGCTGAAATTTCTGTGAACAGCTTTGCTACTCCGAGATGAGTCCAGTCGCGACCGATCATGTTCAGCACATGACCCAGTGCATCTGATTTCGTGATTGTTCCATCAATGTCTGAGATGACAATAGGCACATCCCACCGCCAGCGGTAGATCATAGCAGTACAGGTAGCGCGGTTAACGCTGAAGCTCATAGTATTGGGCCCTGGCTTGAGTTCCAAAGACTTGAGTTGATCGCTAGTCAGGCGAAGTGTTTTGGCGTAATTCCGGTTGGGATCTCCTGCAGCTTGAGGAGAAGCAGGCCCGGATGAAAGGCCTACGGCACTGTCAGAGTCTCGTCGCATATGCGAACCGGGATATGTGGCACTCGTTTCGCTACGGGAGTCGTCTGAATGGTAACCAGGATCTGACAGGGCGTCTGTTGAGGTGAAACCAGCCGGCTGTAGGACATTCAAGCCCTGGGCGACTTTCCTGTTGGCCTGTTCCTTTGCCTCTTCACTGCTGTAGATCCACAGGTTGCCCTTCTCGTCTGCACCAATGAGCGACCCAATGTCATAATTTCCCTCCAGCTCTTCTGACAGGATCTTTCTAGCCAGAACTTCGGCGCGTAAGCCTTCGTCCTCACTGCTCTTGTAGCCCGTCATGTCCAGCATGATGTCGCCTTTGTCGGTAACTTGAGAAGGGATATTGGAGCCCCATAGCTTTTTGGAGAGGTTGATAGCTCTAGTCATGGCCTCTTCGGCAGAGACAGGGGGAGGACTTGATGAGCGTTCTGTTCGTGAGCGAGAAGAATCAGAGGGAGCGCGCATGGCTATTGGGTCGCTTGTTTTCATCGAGGCGCTGATGGCAGCCTTTGCAGCGGGAACAGCATCGTCGGTGGCAGAGCGGTGGAGATGGGCGGGGAGCGGTTTGGGATATTCGGAAGCGGCGGACTGGTCGGCATGGTCGTCGATGGAGATGCCCTGACCGTTGTCGCTTTGAGCTCGTCGTTCGGAAGATTGGAGAGGGTTGAAATTGATTGCAGCGATGGATTTGGCGTGCTCTCTTCTGTTGTACGTGGGGGTAGCGGGCAGGGTGGCCGATAATGAGTTGAGGTCGAAGGAGTCGGGTTCAGCTAAAGCAGACGACGAGGTGGATTTGAAGTCGGGACTTGTGGCGGGTGAGACCAAGGGAGAAGTCTGAAGAGCTTCGGGCACGCTGGACGAAGTCTCAAAGACAAAGAAGGCCTCACCCCCCTCGCCGAGTTTCATAGGGAAGTCGCGACGCTCATCGTTGACCTTGAACTCAACCTTCTTCTCAGAGGGCCGGAGTAATGAGAACTTTCCGAAACGAACGTGGAAGGGCGAGCAGGCAAGAGAGCCGTCTTCTTGCTCGACTACAATGACGTCGATCGCGCCGCTGAGGGTGGCCGGGTTGATCGAGTTCCACGTCTTGGAGACGGAGCCGGACAAGGAGCGCACGTATTGCATGGCGCCGACGGATGAATAGGTCAACTCGAGCAGAGGTGCATGTGGACGGAGGAGCGATGAGGGAGTGGTAAGAAAGTCGGTGCAAGGACAAAGCAAAAGTGACCAAGCAACCAAGGTCCGAGAGCAGAGTGGACAGCTGATGCGGAAACGCGGAGTCAGAAACGATATAATCTTCCCACTCGTACGACAAGTTCTGGCTCTATATGCACTCGTCCTTGGGTTGGCGCCTGCCTATACATCCGTGCTCATGCCAAAGACCAAGGAGCAGCATGTGATATTGTCTTTGCTTGCATGTGACAAAGCTCGAATGTTGGAGGGTTGAAGCTGTCCACGAGTGCTCTGCATGGTTGACACAGATTCAAGCACAAGCACAAGAAGCCTCGGCCTTGGCTCCCTGTCAATTTGATCTTCTGTCAAGATGAATTGATCTTCCCCCGCCAAGAACAATGGCAAGAGCAGCCAATCCAACGCGCTCCACTCTGCCGTTTGTTCCCTTTTCATACATGGCATTCTCTGAATTATATGCGATTATACGGCGTAATTAACGGTCTGTTGTTTTGGAGAGTACAGAATATACATGGAAGCGGGCGGACTGAGCTTGACGCGACCGAGTGCACTTCATCACGCTTTCTGGGCGGCGGGCGACACGGCGGCTTTTGCATCTCAGGCTCATCCTTCTTCCTTCAAAGCCATGCGCCTGCTCATGTTGCTGGACAACGCATATCTGCTCTTCAGCACTACTTTCAACACCTTGTGTGTTGGTGCCGCTCTCGTCTGGTATATATATCTCTCTCTCCGCCTCTTCTGTCGACGACGTGCCCTTCCTGCCCATCTCGCTCTCCATCATCTGTCCAGTAGCACGTGCTGACCCATAGCAGGCTCACGTATCGTGCCTATCTCGTTATACATAAACCGCTAGATGAACTCGTTGGCCTTCTAGGTTGCGAGATCCCTCAAGACCCTCATGTCGACCTCGCTGGAATCAAGGCCGATGGCTTCGTTCTGCATTGGAAGCCTGCCGACGAACGCAAATCCATGCATCGCTATGAGATTCAACTAAACGGCTCCATCGTCGGCCAGGTTTCGCATTCCAACACGTCAATCGTCATCTCCAACCTGCGACCAAACCAACTGTACATTGTTCGCGTCATCACTGTCAACGCTGTCGACTTCCGCGCTGCCAGCAGCCCCATCCGTCTCTGCACGAAACCCGCCGATTCCCAAGACTTCTTTGATACGCCATCGTCTACTGATGCCTCCGTCTCTGGTCCCGTCATACGTCCGCTGCACGTCTTTCCGCCAGATACCTCGGCCGTTCCTGCGACTCCACCCCCTCTTGTTCGCGAAACAAGCAATGGCCCGTTGCAGCCTAAGAAAAGTCTTTTCGGCAGACGCCCATCGCCCTTGCCTGGTCTGGACACTCAACTCTCTTCATTCGACGAAGGTAACGATGAGGACGGCCCAGGAGACAATCAGCAAGCCTTGACGGAGAAGTTGGATGAAATAGGTCGCGAAACCGCAGATGTCGACAAGCAGATTCAAGAGGAGGAGCAAGAAGCCGTTGGTGCCAAAGCCAGTCTGGTCAAGGAACGCGATGAATTAAGGGGCGAACTGAAAGAGAAGGATGACACCAGTAGGGATCTCCGCAAGCAAGTCAACGCTTTGGAACGCAACAATCAAGCGGCACAAAACAAGAAAAATGCACAAGAAAAGGCGCTCCAGCAAAAACAGAACGAAAGACAGAAGTTGAAGGACGATGCTGCGAGATGGCAGAAAGAGATGGCACAGATGCAGGATGACATGGGCAGTATTGCAGAGCAAAAGAAGGCTTTGCTCGAAGATACGGAGCGTGAAAAGGTCGAGCTGATGGAAAAACATGCACTGGAGTTGCAGACGCTCAAGAGCATGGAAGATGAGAACAAGGAAGTCGGCAGCCAGATCAAGAAACTCGAAAGAGACAGCACCAATTCTCCCAGCGGATCTGAACCCAACGAGCATAACGACGCCCTGGCTGCTCAAGAGGCCGAGGAGGATCGGTTGTGGGCCGAGAAGCTGCGAAGGCTGGAGGAACAGTATATCATCGCTCATCAGAACATGGACGCTGCCCGTCGTTTTGTGGACAATGCTTACCAGCAACTAAACGCCGTCAAGCAACGCCAGTCCGAAATGGCTCACATGGCTTCTGCCGTTCCGCCCATGTTCGATCAACCCATCTCACGCGCCAGCAGTCTGCGACAGAGAAGACCTCCTAGCGGTCCTTCTGCAAACAATTCGAACGCATCGCCCTTCGCTTCTTCTACTGCTCCTGCTTTCAGCAGTGCTCTTGCCACTTCGGGTCCAACTACCATTTCGCCAGGCTTTACCACCTCTGCAACTTCATTCTTCAACATCAACAATGGCATGACTTTGGATCGTCCTATGAACGACTCATCGTTCTCTCCGGCAGAAGTCGAGAAGCTTACCGGAGGTGCTCCAATGAGTCCGAGTGCCGGCGCAGAGCTCTTGCCTGCAGGCTTGCTCAGTAATTCTGATGAAGACCCGCATGAACGCTTCCTCGGTCCAGCCGCCCACATTCATACAAAGGATGACGATGATGCTGATTCTGATGGTCGCCAGCCATCAAACCAGATGTTACCAGGCCTCGGTGTGCTCCCAGGTTTGGGCGCGTTGCCGGGCTTAGGTGCTCCAAGACCTTTTGATCAGCCGCAGGGCCCCACAAGTCCCGGTTCTGCCAGCAGTAGATCTCCTAGCTTGTTTGCCAGTCCGCGTGCCAGTGCAAGCAATCTGATATACCAATCTCCTGGTGATACCATGGATAGCGATCGTCGCTCCATTAGATCGAACAGGTCTGCTCGTGCAGCAAGCGGCAGTGCTCCTCACACCAGTGGTAGTCGCTTCGGTCAAATCCTTGGTCTTGACAAGCTTAATCGTCAACGGGGCAAGACACTCTCGGATGATGGTCCAGCACTGGGCTCTTTAAGCAAGTCCCAAAGCCAGTCCTTACCACGCAATGATGAAGGCGATGCATCTGGTGCGTCAGGTCGCCGTAGGAACAGCAGCCACTCGGGTAACTTCTTTGGGCTCAATCTGGGTAGGACGACTGGCCATACCAAAAGCATGGGAGCTGAGAGCCTGCCTACTCAGAAACACATTGCTGTGCGTAGGAGACCTTTCAACATGTTCAGCACCAAGACCGACGGCTGGGCTGCTATTCTTGGTCAAGACAGAGCTGCTGCATTGAACGAGAGATCCAACGGTTTGAGTAATCTGGGCCTAGATGACGGTCGATCATCTCCGCGTCCCATCTCTGTGCACTCCAATGAACTGCCTCGTCCATCCCAGGATAGTTCCTCTTGGGGGCTCTGGTCTTCCAATGAACCATTCAACCAAAGGAGTAGTCCACTCAGCTCGGATTGGATGGCTGCCCCGGCAGTGACACATAACATGTGGGGATCTAGACAGCCCTCCAGACGTCCTTCAATTCAGCATGGGCAATCCGGTGGCAGTATGTCTTATGACATTCTCGAAGATGGCATGGATAACAATAGCTCCTACGCTTTCAGTCCGCCGCAATCAACAGCCAGTCTAGCACCTATAGGTACCAAGCCTGCCCACATGCTGAAGCGTAACATTCCGGACCCAAAGCTCAACCCAGCAGCCAAAGACTTCCGCTCACTCTTTTCACGACCCAGCTCTACTTCATCGGATGCAGAGGACGAGGAAGACGACAAGATCAATCTCATCGGCGCGACGCCAATTACCTCTCCATTCAAGGCACCTCACCAGGCTCTCCCTCTGAATCTCGATCCAGAGTCATCGCCAGAGATTGGTCGACAATCTAGAGATGCGCACTCCATCAACACCGAATCGTCCATCATGTCAGACTCTCGCGACAGTCTCGACCGCAGCATCAGCTATACGGCATCAGACTCTGCCCCTTCAACATCCATAACCTCCACCAAAGGTTTCATGTCCAAGCTCACCCGTAAGCACAGCAGCGGCAAATTCCAATTCCCAACCTTCTCTCGCTCAACGACCGAAAGGTCGAAGCGCGAATCTCAACTCTTGGACGTTGAGGACGAGGAGAATATGAGCAAGAGCATGGAAAGTGTTGATGCCAAAGACAAGGGAAAGGGCAGTGTTAGAAGCTGGAGTAGTGTTTTCGGCGTCGGAAAGAAGAAGGATAAGGTGCCTCAGACACCCAAGGAGGAAACGCCTAGTCTTTCAGGAGCTAGTTATGCCAGCACTGATCATGGAGAAGAGGATTAAAGTGGAGGAAGATACATTCATTGGTAAAATCTCATTTCGTTCACTCTTGTCATGATCAGGAAACAGAAGAGTGCTTGCAGTGCAGTGAAAGTGGCCTTCATTGTAGTGATTCAAAGGTTACTGACGTAGCAGTCTCCCCTGCTCCAACATAAAACACATCAAACGGTCCTTCAGCGCACTTTCAACTGCATCCGGTTCATACGAACGTATGGCCACTGCTCCAGACAAGCAAACTGCTTCGACACCGCTGTCTGCTCTCGAAGACTCAAAGGACTCAGTTACCAGGTCAATGACCCCACAAAACGTCCTGCCTTATCTCTCCATAGGCGAGCATTCTCTGTCTGAGCACTATGCTGCGACTCAAGTGTAGATATTCTGGAGATACGTCCTCCTGGGGCCCCTCTTCTGAGCACATGAATGATGGCAACATCTTGCAAGATGTCATTGTAGGTATATTTGACCTCTCGCTGTTCGTGAAAGAGTGTGAGGGGGTATTGTCATACATTGACCTGGTATCCACTGTCCGTTGTTCGGCTCTGGGTACACCCAGATTTAGGACCTGATTTAGCCCATCGAAGTTCAATCTGGTGCGACCTTCTTGTTGCCCTTGATCTTGGTCTATGCAGGGGTTTGCTGGTGATAAGCGTAATTGTTCTGAGGGAACGGCGTGGGTTTGTAGCGGCGAGCCAGCAGTGCTGCAGACTTTGGTGGGTTCGCGTGCTTGACGCCAATCCAGTCGTAACTCAGGTTGATCTTCATCCCGAGCTGATACAGCATATGGATGTGGTTTCTCAATTTCGTCAACAGCAAGGACAGTCTGCAAAGGAATTTCACTTGACTCTACCGTCATTTCCAAGTCATGAGGATGAGCAGAATGAGATTATTCGATGGGGTCTTTTATCTGTCTTGTTCTTTTACTCATCTTGAACCTTAAGATGTAAGGAAAGTCAATTTGTTGCCGGAATACTGTTCTGGCTCAGAAGGTTACGATATTAGCAGCTCTATTGGCTCACTAGCGGCATTCAAACTCACTGACCAGTTCAAACCATGACTGAGTACCGAAACAAAAGTGAGGCACTGAACAGTCAAGGCCAAACTTCTACAAGAGTATGATTAAGAAGGAAGAACAACTCACCAACGAAGAGCTGATATACATGTCACTGGACGTGGAGTTCACAAAGTCGTATGGCGTCTGTGGAGACAGAATGTCGAAAGAGATGCCATCATGCCAATTGTCAGAGAAAGGCAGAACAGAGGTCCATGAACACCCCTGCCCTTGAACCAACGACCCATGTACCAGCTCCGTATGTCTTTATTCCTTGAATGGTAGCATGGTGACTTAACAGCCACAGCGATCTGGCAAGAGATCAACCCCTGCATCGGATTTCAAGCACATTATCAAACTATTACTGCATTGAGACTCTCGTGATTTGACGTCTCGTGATATACCACAAAACAATCGAACGGTCTGTTCGCCCGAGACCTCTGGAAAGAAAACGCAGGGAAGAAAGTGGTTCTTGCACCATCGATTGAGCAATTCTTTGAAAGACAAAAGAAGGATCTGTATGGTGGGCAAGAGGATGCCACGGATTGATGGAATGCCACCCATGGATCAGTAAGAGTCGCAATCTTAGAAACGAAGAGGAACTATTTCGGATACAATGGCGGAGCCGAACACACCAGGGATGATGCGGTGAGTAGTTCCTTCTGCGGGGGTGAGTCCATTCCGTTCTGCTGCTTTACATCTTAGAAGCAGCATCTGAAGATTTTGTCACTTGATCTTAGGGAGAAAGTGCAGGGTTTCATCCATATGCAGAGCTGAAATTCGCATTACGCTCGGTGTAATTGTACATCTCGATTGCTGCCTAGAAGTACCGTCTATGATACATGTTTTTCCTCCCTCCTATCATTCGCGGCAATGGCGAGTACAAAATCAAGCAAAAGTGTATGCGGCTTGGGCCTTCCGATTTGATATCAATGCACCCTCAACTATAAACAGTAGAGTGCAGGTGAAAGTAGAAGCAAGAGCAACGCTCGCGGGAGTACCGTAGTACTCCTTGTGAGAATCTGACGATGTTGTGATATTGTGACCAAGCAACAGCATTAGTCGATTGTGGCGAAGAAGGCTTGAACTTCGCCATAGATACTGTACAGAGCAGATTCATCACCTGTTCTGACGGCCTGTATCATCCTCCTCTTAAAATCGATCATTTTTGGAAGCTCAAACACACGCATGGAACGCTCTTGGGCGATCTGAGCGCACATGCGGCCATAATCGTTTGCCAAATTCTCTCTGGCGGATCTGGTCATGCTTGATCTGTCTTCGCTGGGTGCATTGGATGGCGCGGACGGATGGGTAGTGGGTGGAGTGATGTATGGGACGGTGTGTGCGAGGAGTACCGGAGACTCCAATCGTTCCTTTTTAACGCGAGGTGACTCGTCTTCCTCCGTCAAATCAAGAATCACGCAACCCCTTTTCCGTGACTGCGGTATGTGGTCTGGCAACGGGACTGGGAGAGACGGCACTGCCACTCGGATGGCAGATCCCTGCGGTAGACTACTTTGGCTGGAGCGCAAGGACATGCGTGGTGTCACGGGAGCCTGTCAATAGGGTTAGCATATGTGTTCTATGAAGTGTTGGACACTTTCCCACCTTTGTAACTTCTGGTTCCACCGAGTCAAAATCAGTCAAGCTAGAGTCATCTCCAGAGTCGTTGGGGTAGGAGGCGTCGAAGTCGCCGTCAGGAGTTCTAGGATCGGATGAGTCCCTTGGTATACTCTTACTTCGATAAGGAAGGGGCACTGGTCGAGTTGTGCATATGTGGCTTGAGTGGAGACTGAGTGTACGCGAAAGACTTCCGTCTGTCTTCTGGAAGAAATGATAACCATTACCGCTGTGCCAGACAAGCGCCACCATCTTCTCTCCTTTCAGGTAGAAGGTGTATGCCAGAAGACATGCTTTGACGACATTACCCGGTGGTATCGTCACGGGAATGAAGTCGAGAGTAAGAGCTTCGCATGCTCCATTTTCCTTTCTGCAAGCGGTGCAGCAGACTTCTCTGATGGGGAGGTTCCCAGACTCATCCTCCTGCCATTTGCCGTTGTCGGAGGTTGGCATAAGAAAGCGAGGGAAAGCATTGTTCGTCTTGCTCAAAACATTGGCGCGGCAGAGGCCAACCATCTCCTGGAAGCTGGGGAACACACCAAGGTATTTTTTCCCAGGACTGTCTCGATAGCCGACCCAGATATTCGAGCTCTCTGTGTGAAAGGGTGTGCCTTGGAAACTTGATTGTGGATTTGAGCCATGTTTTCCAGGCTCGTTGGCGGGCGAAACACAATGGAATGTGGGCTTTGGGAGCTTTGGCCTTTTACACGGCATTGTCGACGTGTAAGAAAGAGCTGTGCTGAAGTGTTTGTGACTGGCTGAAGGTTAGTAAAGCGCGCGATGAAGTGATGAGGTGGAGTGCGCGTAGTAGGTGAGAAAGCAGGCTTACTTGTGGTTACATTCGTGACGAGTCCAGCAGTCGAGTGAAGCCGTGAGGTCACTCCGATGTTCGAGTCGAAGCTTGTTGTTTCCAGGTTGGTTGTGGAGTTTTAAGCAGCGGGAAGATGGTGATTTTAGCAAACAAAAAGTGGGAAGCTGCAGGTCAGATGTTGTACCACGACGAAATCTTGACAACCCGCTTAATCAAGAAAGCGCCTCCCCGTTTGACTTGTCACTTTTTGTTCATAGCACTTCCCGATTTCAGGTTTCAGTTGGAGAAACACACTTGCTTGAGAATCTACGTGCATAACCATCATCCATCCTCCATCTCTGCGACACTCCCATCACCATCTGTCTACCCCCTTTTACCAGCGTTTATCTGTAATACTGTGTCGACTCGAAAACTCTCCACTCTTGTACTGTACTGTATATCTTCTTCGCGATTTCAGGGCATTTTCACAGGCTAACCGTGATGAGCGATCAGGTACACCTTCAATTCCATCCTCAGCTCCCTCACACGTGCCATATCGCCAGCAATAAGAGGCGCCTTCAACAGAAGCGCCATGGTCTCCACCTCGTCGTCATCCTGTGCGCTGGGATATTTGATGTAGGTATCATGCAATAGACTGGACAGTGCTTTCTTCATCGCGGCCTCGTTACTGGATCCGTCAGCCTCTGTCGAGAACATGTTGGTCTTGTTTGATGGAGCCAATGCGGTCGTCGGAACTGTTGCGACTGGAGAAGGATCATTCGCAGATGACACGGTCTCGGTAGAGCGATGATCGGGTAAAGGTCCGTCAGACACTGGGGTGGCTGGGTACTCCGGAACGCTGAGGTTTACAGGGGTTCTTGGTGCGTGTGATGGAGAAGACTTGATCATGATAGCAGGGCAGGATACAGTCTTGTCGCCTTCAGAGTTGCCGCTACTCTCCAAGACAGTTGCCGTGAGGTTCTCGATCGACTCGCGAACCGTGGGCTCAGTGGTTTTCTGGGAATCAGACCGAGCACTTCGACGGCTATTGAGCTGCTGCGTGAGCTTTCCGTACATGGTTTCGATAACAAAACTACAGCTGTCAGCGAATGCATTTTATCAATGGATCACCAAGGACAAACTTACTCATCGGCAGAGCTAATGCCACCCGCAGACCCTCCAACCGTCTCTCTGATGCGAGCCATGAAATCGTCGCGAGCAACCCCTCCGTCGAACTCCAACAGAATGATGCCGCCGGTGATATCATCGTCCGTCTCGTTGATGTCGTGGGTTGTGCTCTGGCTTAGAATCACCTTGAAAGAGCTCTGGCGGCTGAACAGGACGTACGGTGCATGGTTCTTGGTTATCTTGAATGAAAGACCATTGATTGGATCGATTAGTGGTTCTTGCCCAAACTCGATTGTGAAACAATTGGTTCGGTACTGCAAACTGTAACCTTCTCCTGTGAGGTGATAGGCAAGCATGCATACCTCTTTGACATGCATCAGTGAGCGATCGGGCTTCTGTGTCTTGTTGGTGATTTGGCCCGACTGCCCAAGGGGTGTCTTGGACAAGGGCCTAGAAACGAGCTGTTTCGACACAGTCTTGGAAGTCGTCGAGGTTTCGGAACAGACTTTCGTGCCGCTCTGGTGTTTCTTACGCATCGAGTCGATTGGTTCCACAAGAGGGCGTTTCTTGGAGTGAAGCTTGGAGGAAGCTTCATCTTGACCACTCGTAACCTGTTTGTCCAAGCCACCACCCACGGCGAGCGAACGTGCCTTCTGCATAAGCTTCAGGGGCACGTCGTCAGGATCATCGAGGTCGACTCCCTTTTGTCTGCTGAGAGCGACTTCGCGTACCGACAAACCCTTCTTAGGCGAGCCCAATGTGCCAATATCGGTGCTGTGAGCCGACCTGGGACTCTTGAATACAGATACGTTTCCCTTGGAGAGACCATAGGATTCATGATAGCCGCCGGCGGCCTTCCAGAAGTGATACTCGCCGTTCATCTGGCGATGTAAGATGGCGAAGAGCTTCTGCAGTCCAGTCTCCTTGGACAGACGGACATAGAAGGGATAGATTATGACCTGATATAATGTCAGCATGATGCTCGGGCGTCAGCATGAGAGTAACTCACATCTCCCACCAGCTCAAACGACAACTTTTCCAATCGAGAAGGCTTCTCATACTCGACAAAAGGGCTCTGCGAAGTAGGAGAACAACTCTCACCACAACATCTCAAACGCAAGTTCTGCAGCCTCTCATCCTTGGCGATGGTGTCCGGGAGAGGGAATCGCGGATCGCCGGTGAGGAAGCGCGCCAGCAGTTCAGTGTAGCTAGGGTGTGGCCAGACGCGATTACTGAGGTGGTCAAAATCACCGATCCATGTCTCGAGGTCGAAGGGCATGGTGCGGAGAGGGCGCAGGCGATCTGAGCCATGGTTGTAGGCTTGCTCGGCTGGCGCGAAGCAGATGTGATGGCGAGTACGCTGGGTGTCGTGCTGGGGACTTGAGACCAAGGCTGGTTGAGCCATCTTAACGATCTCAACGACCTCATCGTCGGTGGCAGCTGAGATGTGCTTGCGGACAGGCACCATTGTATCGGTTTATAGGGATTGCAAAGGTAGTGAAGCTTTGAATGGAACAAAGAAACAGGGATGGGACTCGCAGTGAGGGGAGGTCGGTCTGACCAAAAGTTGCGAGCAGTGAGCTGTGAAGGAAAGGTGAAGGAAAAGTGAAGGAAAAGTGAAATAACTCTTCAATCAAACCATGTCAAGAAACAAGATGAGAACAGTGACGGGAGAACTCTCTTCTTGAATTACAAAACGTGTAAAATAGGATAGTGATGTACGAAACAACAATTCTAATGCAATGCATCCTGACCCAATTCAATAAGGACATTAAGCGGTACCCAATATGACGATCCAGCTCGCCTGCTAGCATCAATGGGAGCCTTTTGAAGGACGAGAAAATAATCTAGAAAAGGGCTTAGAAGCAAAGTGCAAAATATGTCGTGGCCACTTCTAATGGCTGTGACCGTGGTCGTGATCATGGTCGTGGTCATGATCGTGTGCACCTTCCGACGCAGCCTCAGTCGAAGCAGGAGCACAGCAGCTCTTGCCATTGCATGCATCGTCACAGTCGAGCAAGCAGGCATCTGCAGCAGCGCGGAGACTGTTGGCATTGCTGGCTTGCCTGTCCAATGTCTTACGAGAAGAGGCTCCGTCGCCAGCGAAATGAGTCTCGTCGGTAAGGGGTGCAGAGTGGTCGTGCTCGGGGTCGAGGCAGAATTCGGGCTGGATGGTAGAAGAGTGGATGCCATACTCGTGGAGGCAATCGCGGATAGCACGAGCAAGCTCCATGTATCTTGCAGAACCCTCACCCTTGAAGTCAAAGTCGACCTGAACATGCAAACTTGCGACAAGCTTGGTGTCGCTCAACTGCCACACGTGGAGGTGGTGGGCACTAACAATACCGGGGAGTTCCTCGATATCCTCCTTAATATCGTCGATGCTCAGACCAGCGGGAACAGCCTGGAGAAGAATGCGAGATGCGGCAAGACAAAGAGGAATGGCGGAGGCGAGAATAATGCAGGTAATAATCAGGGAAATACCAGGATCGGTGTAGAAGCGCCATGAGTAGTCGGTAAGCCAGATGAACAGAGCCGAGCCAATGACACCGATGTTTCCAAGAGCATCGCCCATGACGTGAAGGAAGACACCGCGCATGTTGAGGTCGTCGTGAGAGTGGCCGTGACCACCGCCACCGCTCGATGGCTCCTTGGGTTGTCTGTGCTTGTGTTGCTTGTGGTCGATGGGCTTTGACTTTTGGATACTACCATAGCCGTTGGCGCCACCCTTAGTGAGAAGCTGCTGCTGTGGTGTCTCGTCGGCGTTGTCGTCCTCGGCTGCAGACTCCTCAGTGGTCTCGCCCGATTCGATGTCCTGGAGTCTGCTAGTCTCGATGATGGAACGGCGGAAGGATGAAGGGTTGACTGGCACATCTTCGACGGAGTAAGCTCTTGAACGAGAGCGGCTGCTGTGCTTTGACTTTTGACGGCGGTGGCCGGACTGGGGAGCTTCGACGTCTTCATTGGATCCAGAGCCGCTCGCTGCGGTCTTGTTGGTCTTGGGCCAGTTGGCGACTCTGCTCTGGGGCAGGACATCGGCGACATTTCCAGATTCATCAGCGACATCAGCATCTTCGTCCTGGGCAGCACGGCCTTCTTCGGCATCGTTGATTGCGTCGGTGCCATGGGAGTGGCTGTGTCCGTGGGAGTGTCCGCCGTGGCTGTGGCCACCATGGCCGTGGTCGTGGAAAAGGAAAAGGCCGACAATGTTGGAGGCGAGACCGAGACATCCTACAATCAGAACAAACTTAGGGTTGCTGACTTCTTGTGGCTCAACGAAACGCTGGATGGCCTCGAGGAAGATGGAAAGGCATAAGGCGACAAGGAAGACACCGTTGACAAGGGCTCCTAGGGTTTCGGCGCGTTGCCACTGACGGGGCATGAGTATGTGAGGTAAAAACGTAGAAGAGGGTGTGTACGTACGCCGTAGGTGTACATCTTAGAGGTTGTCTCCTTGTTGGCGACCTTGACGGCCCAGAGACCGACGAGTAGGGAGATGACATCGTTCAGCTAGTGGTTTGTGTAAGTCTTTTGGAAGCTGCGATGCAGGAGAAGGAGCGACTCACCATGTGGAACGAGTCTGCTACGAGGGCAAGAGAGTGGACGGCATAGCCTGCGGGATCGTCAGTAATTGTCGCGCGACCTCAAAATGGCCGGGTAGACTGACCGGTGATAAGTTCGATAAGGAAGAAGACGGTGTCAATCGCTAGGAGGATGCATATCCTCGTCGATTTTGACAGACCCATGATGGCTGCTATTTGTGATTGCTAGAGGAGAGAAAGTCGCCGCGAACTTTCAAGACGTGCGGCGTCGCGCGTTTAAGTAAATGACGAAAGGCAAGCTTTGTAGCAATTGCGAGATCGGTCCTCTCTGCTTAAAGCTCGTCTCTTCCTACAGACAATTCACAGAGAGTGGCACTACAAGAATCCTTCGACATGAATCCCAAAGCTTGTCGCTTTTTTACTTTCGCCTGTCGACCTGTCGAGCTGCTTCGATTCGCCTTGTCACCGCGGTATTATAAAGCCGCCGAATCTTTAATGGCATGGTTGCCAAGCCCTGTCAGCTAGAGCCCTCAACATGGGGATTTCAGGTGCTGTGTTTCCCATCTAATCTACATCCTGGTATTCTCGCATGTGCTTGTTCATCAAGACATGCCTGCAGCTGGTACGATTATGTTGTCACGGTGCTGTTGTCACTGCTGGAGCACTAAGTTGGACGTGCCATACGAGGCAAGTATTTAGAGGCTTACTCTAATGGAAGGAAAAAAATTCCGAACTCGATCACAACAACCCACTCAACGGTTACTTGCGGCCTCCAGTATGACAACAAATCGACAGAGTCATGTCCACATGAGCCGCTACGGAAGACAAAAGATGCATAACCTGCGAGTGGGTTGATTCGAGGTAAGATATTGTAAGTAGAAGCTGTTAGCAAGGAGATCTTGTTAGGCTTCTTACCGTTGTCCAATGGCTCAAGTTTCTTAATGTCCAAATTAGCGTTTGCAAGAGCAGGCACATAAACAGACATTTCCCTGTTTTTCACCCAGTGAAACTTTCTTCACTCGTGATAACATGATCAGATGTAAGGGCTTATACATTCATTCCTTTTGCACATGGTTTACCTCACCTTTCCACCCCTTGCTTCTGTTACAGCGCAGTATTTAAACCTCTCGACCCTCGCTCATCCTTTCTTTCTTTTCTAAACGATGTTCACCTATTCGAAGGGACGGGCCGACGGAAAACAACTACAGCAATGGTGTTGTGTTATATCGTCTTGATGGTTTATCGCCGAGGAACAGTAGCATCGCTAACCGGGTACGAGACGGGAAGCCTCGTTTTTACGACTCTCGTTGACGCGACGAGAGAATTCAAAAGGCACACGGAACTGGAGCAGCATAAGGAAGAGGTGTGTGTGTCGTACAAAGTAGTGTCGAAATCATATGTTTCCTCGTCGATGTAATAAGGGGCTCGTTGCTTACGCTGCGTTACTTCCGTTCTGTTTACCAACTCTCGTCGACGCAAGAGGCAAGAGGCGATGACTTTACGGGTATAGACCTTGTCCTTCTTCAGTCAACCTCATGCCCGTCTCTCTCAACTTGAACTTCTGGATCTAATCATGGTTAGCTTCATCACGGGAAGACGTTGGACCCGATTCTTACCTTGCCGCTGGCCGTCTTGGGCCAGCCGTCAGCCCAGAATATGTACTTCGGCACCAGATGTGGACTCAGCGTCTCCTTGACCCAAGTCTTGATCTCCTTGGCCGTCTTCAACTTTTCTTCATCTCCTGCATTCATGTTCTTCGGCATGATGAATGCTGCGACCACTTCGCCGTACTTTGGATCTGGCAGGCCGACCACGCTGACGTCCGTCACAGAAGGCAGCGCGAGGATTGCGTTTTCGATCTCGAGAGGATGGATGTTCTCGCCACCGCGAATGATCAAGTCCTTAATGCGGCCAGTGATGCGCACGTAGCCGTCTTGATCCATGCTTGCTTCATCACCTGTGTACATCCATAGTTTTCCTTCTTCGTCGGGTCGAATCGCCTCTTGAGTACGTGCTTCGTCACCCCAGTAGCCCTTCATGACCAGATAACCTGCCACGGCAAGCTCGCCTCGTACACCAGGTGCTACGACTTTGCCATCTAGATCTACAACTTTGGCTTCCACGTGCGGGAGCAGTTTTCCTACTGTCTCAAGGCGTGCCCACATAGGGTCGTCGGTTGTCGTCATGGCACTGACTGGGCTCGTCTCTGTCATGCCATAGCAGATTGTCAATTGTGTCAGTCCAAGCACGTCATGAAGCTTTCGCATCAGAGCGGCGGGTATACTGCTTCCTGCCGCGATACCTGTACGTAGCTGGGAGAAGCCTTCGTATGGTACTGCGCCAGAAGCCAGTAGTTCGAGCTCACTGATGAACATGGTGGGTACGCCGTAGAGTGCCGTACATGCGTTCTCCTGTACTGCTCGAAGAGTGGCTTCGGCGTTGAATGACTCCGAAGGGAGGACTATCGCACTGCCGTGCGTGCTGGTGGCCATGTAGCCGAGAACGGCTCCGAAACAACTTTGCGGTCATCAGTCAGCTGTTCCAAACGACTGTAGAAGAACAGGTACTGTAAGGCTTACTGGAACAAAGGCGGCGGGCAGCAGACAATGTCTTTATGTGTCAAGAGCATCCTGTCACCAATACTCTTGCCATTATTGAGCACAGAACGATGCGTCAAACATGCCGCTTTGCTGTACAAACACAATCAGCATTCTGTCCGTTCCGACTGACAAGAGACGAACTCACGGCATACTCGTCGTCCCAGACGTGAACTGAATGTTAACAACTTCATCAGCATCCAACTCTTTCGGGGCCAATTTTCCACCCTCGCCATCTCTAAGCACATCTGTGTAACTGCTCAACGAGCCAAAAGCTGCAGTCTCCACTCTTCCAGCCGAGTTCTCAACCACAATGACTCGTTTGAGACTGGGTACTGCTTCTGACTCTAATTTTGATTTGTTCAGATCCGGCATTAGATGGGCCAGTAACGGCATGATTGATCGTGGTGCCTTGTATGGTAGGTTGATCTCGGATGAGATGATCAAATGTGAGGCTGCGAGGTGTGTCAAGGCAGACGTGATCTGTAGTGCGTTGAAAGCCGGATTTAATGGCACCTTAGAAATCAGGTTAATCTTGCTTCCGGTGACATAGAGCAATCTTGACTTACAAGCATGGCACCAAGTTTGAATAGCGCATATGTAGCCTAGTGGGTGTTAGCCTAGTCTTCTGAAATGCGTATGTTCGAAATCATTGGCGATCTTACAACACAATATTCCACTCCATTGCCCAGCATCACAGCAACCCGATCACCTTTCTGCACTCCTTGTTTTTCGAGTCCTCTTGCAAGAGCATCGCTCTGTATATCCAGATCGTGATAGGTCAATCTAGCGTTTTGATGACGGGATATCACGCTGGTTTGAGGTCAGTATACAGAAGATTAAATTAACATCCGATGATATTTACGCATTCCGATCGCCATGCTCGCTGACCACATCTCTGAAGTATTCGGGAATGGTTTGTTCGATCAATGGTGGCTGGGAAGAGGAGAGAAGTCAGCACACCTGATAATGCAGGAGCCTTCTATCGCTCTTTCCACAAGCAAAACGCAGATCTCTTGAGTCAAAAGTTCTCGAGGGAAGGTGCAAAGAAAACAAGACTTACCTCACTAGCCCCGCGATCTTGTGCTTGCGTCAAGATGCCACGGGTGATCTGGAGACTCTGACAAACTAAGCCTGGCCGTACGCATCGCAAAGCATATGGTCTGGCGGTCGATATCGAGATTTTGAGTGGTCGAAATAAGTGCATCCTGTCTTTGAATGTATAGATATCCGACAGTTCGTTTTGTAGTCCAAACAGTCAATGGGATCACGCGTCCGTAGTCTTTGCCTCTAGTATTCAATCCTAGGCTTGAGAGTTGTCTTGTGTTTGGGTGTAGTCCTTGCTCGAGGCCTCTTCCAGTAGTAGTCACCAGATCTTGCTATGAGTCCTGTGCTCCAATTCTGCTGAATCACCATGAGGCTTTTCAGATCATCTAGGAGCCTCCCTCCAAGAGTGGATATATGGCCGTGTTATTTGAATTGTGCTGATTGGCCGATTATGTATGAGTTTGGAAGTGGATCCGGGTTGACGGTAGGATACTGAATCGATCACAATCGTCCATGAGAGCAGCAAACGAAGATACAAAGTACTCGAGCATGTTGCAGGCATGCGCCGGAGAGGAACATAACCGATTGGGGAGGGGTAAGTATGCGGGGTGGTCCTTGTAGGGAGAGACCGCGGAATTAATCCGCACCGATCTGCTTTTACAGTCGTGGTTCTAGCGTTCTGACCTTGATAAACAATACCAACTGCACTCGAAGAGCTCGGTCAACCAAATATCCAACCAGCATGGCTCCTCTGGTCGTTCCCCTTTCGAAGTGTATGAGATGTAAATGGTAAAATAGTCATGAATACATATCTTCGCTGTCCCTTCGCTCTGGAGCAAGCAGAAAAAAGAATAGTAATTATCCAATAAGTAGAAGGAAAAAACAAGCGCAGAGCAAACGCAGAGTCGTGAAAAAGGAAGAATGGAAAGAGGAGCCAATGAGAATCGCAATAACAGGCTTCAACCCTTTCTCCACCTCGAAATGTCAAAGACTCTCTTAGAAATCCTTGAATGCGCTCTCGTACTTCTCCTTCATGTCTTTCGTGTATTGATCTTTGTGTAGGGGTTCTGGGTCGTATTCATCGAAGTTTCGCGTGTCGGCAGGTCCGCGTAGATGTGGTACGATGGGTCCTTGCATCTTGCGGTGGTACATGGCGTCCCAGTCGATGTCCTTGAACCAAGGATGTGCCTTGATGGCTGAAGCGCCACCCTTGATGTTGCCCAAGCGTTTTGATACGTCGACGGCGCAGAGCTGTGAAATTAGGTCGCGAGCGTCTGCGGACATGGCGGATGGGAAGCGGAGTTTGCCTTCGACAATTCTATGACTCGATCAGCACTGAAATGGTCAACTGTTTATTCTTAGTGTTGACATACTGTTCGTAGATTTTCATAGGGTTTTGGTCCCAGAACGGCGGTTGGCCGACCAGGAACTCGTAAATTAGGATGCCCAATGCCCACCAATCGACAGCTAGACCATGTCCTAAGAAAACGTCAGTATAGTGATCCAGCATTGAAAGGTCGAAAAATGACGTACCGGTGTTTCGGATGACTTCTGGCGCAAGATATTCTGGCGTACCGCACAACGTGTATGTCTCTCCTGTTCGCAGCCATCGTTAGCCAAACCGGTTCTTGCAGCACGACGTGGCTGGAAAAACCAAGGGTAAAAGCCGTTTGACGGGCTGTTACATGACGCGAGCGCCGGGATTGGGGTGGGTATACGCACTGTTCTCGACCTTCTTCGCGAAACCAAAATCGACGAGCTTAAGATGACCTTCTGCATCGATAAGTATGTTCTCCGGCTTGAGATCGCGGTATGCGACACCCTGGTGGTCGTGTAGGAACTCGAGGATCAGGACGATTTCGGCGGCGTAGAACTGTGACGTGGATTCGTTGAAACGGCGGGCGCGGCGCAAATAGCTAAAAACCTCACCACCAGGGCAATATTCCAACTATACCAGAAAGTCAGTCTGTGTGTAGCGGTTATTGGACTCTAGAGTGATTTACCAGCATGTATAGGGTGTCTTGGTCTTGGAAGCTGGCCACCATTGTCGTGATGAAGGGGTGGCCTGCTACAGAGGCTAGGACGTTGCGTTCGTTGCGGACATGCTCGACCTGCTTCAGACGAATGACATCGGTCTTGCGCAAAATCTTGAGAGCGAAGACTTTGTCGGCATCTTCTTTCTTCTGTGTGACGAGATTCGCAAGCCATACTCTTGCAAATGTGCCTGTGACGACCCACTTGGTCAGCGATTCTGCTCCGTTTTGACTGCGCGTGTTCAGGCTGCGGTCGCATACCAGTGCCGAGAGTCTTGACAAGGTCAAAGTCTTCGCGCCGTAAGACCTTCGAGCTGTGACCAACAGGCTTCGAGTTGGGCTCGACCAGGATCTGCTCATATTCCAGCGGCTGCTTGTGTGCTTCCCAAGCAAGGAGTCTGCTCTTTTCCTCTTCGCGGGCGCGATTGTTGGCCGAGGCTTCTGATCGGCTTTCCTTGCGGCCGTCCTTGTCTCTGCTGCTGCCGATGTGCAGCTTGGGCATGATGTGATGCATTGCTGCAGTCGCCATGGCCTATGGGCTTGTATTCCTTGTCGTGTGTAGATCGAGTTGAACAATGCCAACTCTTTGTTTTCGAGGCGGTCGAGGGGTCCGAGTTCGAGTTCGAGGAAATGGTGGTCTAGGCTTGAGCAGCTATAGTGTTATTGCGGGAAGCGGTCAAGTGACGTGAGATGCACAAGTCGTTTATTTCACTCGGCCATTACAGAGCTTCGTTCGAGTGGGCGAGCAATAGTGGGTATAAGATCGGAATTGAAGGGAAGAGAAAAAGAAGAGCCACTTGAGTCTGGCTAAGGGAAACAAGACTCTCAACCAAGTCTTTGCGCGGGGCTCGGTGAAGTCACTTCGAACTCGATCTCCAGCCCACCAGTGCAGGATTCCCCGTGCAGACGCAGCAGACCCATATCTGACCAAATCTCGCCGATCGCTCCGCCTGTCGCCAAAGAGACGTTGACGGCATGTCCGGCCAACCACCGAGTCGCGCGAAGGAAAGAACCACCGAGCGCTGCTTAGTTTCTTCTGCTTTGGCCTAAGCACCTGCCCATCTTGGGACCATGGCCGACGCCTTCTCCGCCTACCATGAGCTGTCGAACATGTTTGACTCGAGTCACTCGACCACCGAGGAGGGCCGATCTAAGACCAACCGTCTTTTACCTTGAGCTGAACTCAACCAGCATGCGGCGAACATGTGCAGCGGAACCTTTAAGCTCAACTAAAGAAGAAGCTTTTCTCTGCTACGCGGCGTGCTGCCAAAACGTGATCCCGTCAAGTTCAGAGATAGGGCATAAAGCAGCCACCAATGGATAAGACGAGTCATTCAGATGAGGCTGAATTCTACCTATTGAACCATACCATTCCCGTGAAAGCCGTTTATTGATCCATCCTTCGCTCGACCTTATCCTCCATCGCAAACTTAATTGAACAAACAGACTGAAACAAAGAGTATCGAATTTGATGTCGCATCCATCATCTTTTCATACTGGGACATTCCCAGTTCCTCCCAAAAAACACAACTCGCATATCTTCAATTGGGCCGTCGTCGCAAGAAAGAGATGAACAAGACTCGGGCGCCTGTGCCGGCACATTGAACAGAACAAAACAAGGAAACAATCCTCCCAGACGCCTGCCAATCCAGAAAATACACAGATTCAACATCAAAACATCAGAAAAAGGAGACTGCGGCCTAAACCACTGGTATCATGCGCAGGAAAAACATAAGGAGAGCAGAGGCAGACGCTCTTTTGGCAAAAGTGTCCAAACCAGAGTAAAAGGGAGGAACACAAGCTCTACAGCAGGATAAGGTAGTTGCTGGGTGCAATACCAGTGTCGCCGTTCTCTTTTTTGGCCTGCCACCATCTTCCGCTGACGTCGCTGATCTCCAGAACTTCGTGCTTGGAGAAGCTGATTTCGTTGGCATCGTCGGGGTTGGCCTCGTAGCTGTAAATAGCCTTTGCGCGGTAGGGGTATTCTGCGGGAGCTGCAGCGGTAGAGTTGGGTCGGTCCGTTGCTGCAGAATGAGGCGCAAGGTTGTTTGTTTGTCCGTAACGAGCACCGCTATCACGGTTGCTGTCCATTGCTCCCAATGCTCCTCCAGGGAAACCAGTAACGGGGGATGATGTCTCGAATCCGCTGAGCTGGGCAGAGGTGTACATTTGTGGCTGTTGCGAGACTGAAGTCTCGGGGCGGTAGCTGTTGTGCTGAGGCTGGCGGGAGATGCGCGATGGCACGCGACTGTCTCTGTGGAGTGCGAATGAATCGATAACGTTGCGGCTGGATGCGGTGGGCTGGGAACCATAGTAGAAGATCCAGACAATCTAGGAGAGCTGTGTCAGTAACATCCTTGCAGGTTCAGAGATGAACACGCGAGACGTACGGCGACCATTGACAGAAGGATGAAGCCGGCAGCAGCTGCTTCGTGAGCGCCATCAGAAGAGTAGACCAAGGAGTTAACCGAGGACGTAGTGAAGACGAGGCCTGCAGCCAGAAATCCGACGATCTGTGATTGATGAGCAAGAGTTACTGGCAGTAGGCGGAGAAGAAGCCTTTGCTTACAGCAACGTGATATGTGAAGACAGAGTCGGAAGCGACCGTCACTAGCACTCCAATGATGCAGAAGAACATGTAGACAAGAGCCCACCACGAGTAGTTGGGATATTGACCATGGATCTTGGAGATGACTGAAGCTACAAAGGCAATGAGCCAGGCGATCTGTACCATGTTAGTAAACCGGGTTCGATGAAAGAATTGCCAGGGTCCAATGTCGACATACAATTGCTATCGAAGAAGTCGCAAGGGCGAAAGGGTCGCCAATGATCTGACCGCAGCTGAATCTCGGTTTGCGCCCGCCGTAGACATCACGGCGACCGGCCTCCATTTTCTGCAAAGATGGCGAGCCGAGCGAGCTGTATGGCATGAAGATCCGAGAGAAGAGTGAACAATGCCGCTTTGTTTAGGACCGAGAGAGCAGGCGTGTGTCGGCGGCAACGGAAGGGACAGCGAATGAATACTCCGAACAACGTGTCAAGCTGTGACAGGCTTGTGAATTGTCTCGTGAAAGGAGCGACTCGTCAAGGAGATCAAAGTCTTGAAAAGGACGTGGCAGCGCAAGAGAAGGACGTTTGTGGGCGAGAACGAAACGGCTTGCGCGCGTATCTGGTGGTGGGCGGGGAAAGGAGAGACAACGGTAGGACAAGAGTCAACAGGAAAAAGGGTTCAAAGTTAGTAGAGCAACAAGAGCAGACGATAAACGAAGGGCGGTCTGCGTCTGTTGCAATTGGATGTGGTTGTCGTGGAAAGGACAGCCAAAGTCGATGCGACAAAGAGGAAAGACAGAAACGATGGAAGACCCGGCTTAACGTGGTTTCAAGGAGTCGACAACAGATGAAACACGTCGCCCGCCAAGCCATGCATCACAGCCATCTTCCAAAATGGCATGGTGGTAGGCGCTGTCATCAGCCCTCCCGTACTCTCTATTGAGACCAATCTGCCAGTATTAATGACCTCCATCGCGACTCGCGCTATCCAGAAGTGCCCAGTTCAAGATTGCCATACGAGCGACGTCTTTCTATAAAAATAGACCCCTTCTCCGCGAAGACCCACCCGAGACACAACGGACAAGAGAAATTCTCCGCAGTCCACAAAGGTACAGAGTCGACTCAAGTCACAGGGCTGGAAGCAGTCCATTGTTCACTGCCCTAGCTACCAAGATGTGGTGCTTTCCAACAATAGCTTTTTGCAATGTTTGCAGCAGTTTCTCTGGCTGGACAAGGACACGCCTGCATTGCGATTTCCTGCCCTGAGGTTCAAGTGCAATGGTAACTAATATTGCACGCTCTGTCTTATGGCTTCCCCTGCATATTTTTTTCTCCTAGCTTTCCCCATCGTTCAATACGTATCTCACCAACGGAACTGTCGGAGACAAAGGGACGTCAATCGCTCGGATGAGGGTGCTTGGCATAGCCATCGAATCGATTTGTAGAGTCGAGATGTTGTTCATGCAAGTCTTACAACAGCAGATGGTAGCGTGGTCCAGATAGACAGACCAAACAGGTAGGCCAAATGGATATCTTTTCTTTTATCAAACTTGGTATTGTGACTACCCATGTCATGTGTCTTCTTGCGATCTATAATGCACAAGATCTTCGGTAGGTTCACCTTTTTGGTCACCGCTATAGAGTTTGAGCACCGCAGTGCCTCACAGGGCGGACGGCCACACAAGATACCGCCAAACATGTGGGGACTCCCCAGTGTTACCAGAGTACAAGAAGAGGTCAGATCAAGGATATTTTTGCCTCTGGAAACAATTCATCCACGAGAATCATGGTCGCAGCTAAGAAAGCAGTCCTCAATGTGACCGCCCAGCAAAGTCGTTTTCATGCTCAGACAAAACAACAATCCGCTTCGACAGAGGTAAAGAAACATGAGGAGATGCAAAAAACTAAAAGTCTGACGAAAATATCCCTAGATCACTGTCAAAGACCTCAGCATCACAATTGGAAACCACGAAATCCTAAGTCATGCTGAATTACAGCTACAGCCAGGCAGACATTACGTCTTGATAGGCCGCAATGGTGTGGGTAAATCAAGTGGGTAGACAAACATAATTTCTGACGATTCTCATGCTGACATCCAAAACAGCACTCCTACGAGCTATAGCAGATGGACTCGTCCCTGGCATTTCCGCTCCTGTCCGAGTCTTGCTCTTAGGCCAAGTACAAGAGGACGAAGACAAGGACAGAGATGCTACTGCATCGTCCTCACCAGACGAGACTGTCCTCGAACATGTCTTGCGTAGCGATAAACTACGTGAGAGACGACTGTACGAAGCACGCAAGCTGTCCGAAGCCATGGACAACATCGACGATCCGACTGCGATGTTGAAAGCATACCGTGAATTGACGCACGAACGACTAGAACGTGAAGTCGAAGAGGCTAAGCTTAAAGCGTCAAAGACGAGTGGCGTGATGGGACTAGGAGCTCGAAAAGCGCTTACAACGCTAGAAGAGGAACTGGCTACTGCTTCGTCCAGGCTTGACCATATACACATCTCGAACGGTCTTGATGATGAAGACAGCACTACAATCAAAGAAGAAACACAAAAGGCAATCGACATGCTAGCAGACATACAAGCATCCCTAACATCAGTACACTATTCCCCTCTATCACCCATCTCACCCATACTAACAACTTCCCAGATGGACGCCTCCAGCGCAGAAGCAAAAGCCCAAGCAGTCCTCCACGGCATAGGCTTCTCCCCCTCCCGCATAACTCAGCCCCTCTCCCACCTCTCCGGCGGCTGGAAAACCCGCTGCAATCTCGCATCAGCACTATGCCAACAAACCGACCTCCTCCTCCTAGACGAACCGACAAATTTTCTAGATTTACCCTCTATAATCTGGTTGGAAAACTACATACAGAATCTCGATCCAAGCACTACGGTGATAACGGTAACTCACGATCGCGCCTTTGCAGATGGTGTGGCGGACGAATTGTTGGTGCTGAGAAACCAGATGCTGGAAACATTCAAGGGTAATGTATCCGGTTATGAGATTGCTAGATTGCGGTCGTACAAATACCTCAGCAAGATGCAAGCGGCACAGGAAAAACAGAAAAAACACATCCAAGCGACCATCGATCAGAACCTCAAGATGGCGAAACGATCTGGCGATGATAAGAAGTTGAAGCAAGTTTCCTCGCGCAAGAAAAAGCTGAATGAGAGGATGGGTATGGAAGTCTCGGCCAAAGGTACCAGGTTCAAATTGAACCGCGATAGGCCTGGATGGCATGATAGTTCCCGTGGTTCTATCGATGTGCCGGAGTTTGATCCTCCTGTGCGCATGGCCTTTCCTCTCTTGCCTTCTGATCTACGGTTTCCTGGCGCTCTGATTTCTTTGGAGGGTGTTTGTTTCGACTATCGCACCAAGAGTACGCAAACGCCTATACTACACGACATCAACCTCAACATCCACTTGGGAGATCGAGTGGGTATAGTAGGACTCAATGGCTCGGGAAAGTCTACTCTGGTGTCCCTGATGACTGCGAGCCCACGGGAGAGCCCAGGTGGTCCTGTACCAAAGAAAGGCAAAGTCGAACGACATACCCGAGCAAGGATTGGGCTGTACTCTCAGCAAGCAGTTGAAGAGCTTCAAGACATGGCTTCGACGCAACCCAGGTTGACTGCGCTGACCCACCTCGTGGAGTTTACAGGAGGAAGTGTCTCAGAACAAGAAGCTCGTGGTCTTCTTTCTTCCCTTGGGCTCGTTGGCAAGATTACATCAGAAGTGCCAATAAGTCTTCTCTCGGGTGGTCAGAAAGTGCGTTTGGCCTTGGCCAAAGTGTTGTGGAACCCGCCGCATCTACTTATTCTGGACGAGGTTACTACGCACCTAGATCCGGATACGATACAGGCGCTTGCCCTTAGGCTTCAACACTACAAAGGAGCTATTCTGCTCATTACGCATGACCGCTTCTTCATGCGTTGCGTGATCGAGGGCGAATCACCTAAGCGCACGAGCAGAGGCGATGAAGACGAATCCGAAGAGGATACAGATAGTAGCGAGGATTCTCTTCCGGAGAGCGGGGTCGTATATCGTCTTTTCAAGACGAAACTGAAGAAGCTGGAAGGAGGTATGCAGCAGTATGAAGACATGGGCACGAAGCTGTTATCTTGAGTAGATAGCTCCTTGATATAGCACTCAATTCGGGTTGTCGATCAGTCTCTTCTCGGCCTCTGCTCTTCTGACGAGTTTCTCCTGATCCATGAGTCGGGCTTCCCATTCGGTCCAGCAGTCGTCCATTCCAATGATGCCTAGATGATACCACCTGCCCAGTAGTGCGAGGCTTTGGTGTCGTAGTTGAGCGATAGATAGTTGTTGATCGTCTTGTCTAGTCGCGACGCGTTCGAGACGTGGATGTAGTTCAACCAAGGCGGCCAAGGCAGAGGAGTTCGGCACAGGAGTGTCTTGGAGAGAAGTTAGACGGGCAGCTGTGGCCTGGTATGACGGAGCGTGAGAAAGAACGAGGGCGGCTAGGGCGTCCGAGGTCATGTCAGGGCCATCGTGTTGATGTTGTGATTCTGTGAGGTGGTCAGTCGAGTCGGAGACATGGTGTGCGACAGGCGAGAATTACGCAAGGCGACAATGGCCTGAGCGCTCTTGGAGTCGGACAGGACCGAGTTGAAGGAGGATTGCAATGCTTGTAGTCGGGAAGCGATTGATTGAGTTTGGGTTATAGTTGTGTCGGTAGGCGTTTGGTCGTCGTTGTCGGCAGCGGCAGCGGCAGCAGAACCGTAGAGCAGGAAACGCACGCGTTGCAGTCGCTGCTCGAGAGCGTCTAGCGTTTGGAAGGCCACATCCTGAGTGATAGATGACATGGTCGTGTGATGTTATGATGTTGTGACTGCTTTCTGCGAGTAAAATGACGGGAGATGGCGAGCTTCACAGATCAGGCACAATCAGGGTCGTCGGCAGCGGAGTGCCGCACGGCGTGGCTTGGCCGAACGATAGCGACCGATACAAGAATGTCTTGCCTTCGCAAACTCTCTCACGCTATGTTTTGTCGCTGCTGAGGTCAAAGTCGCCGGCTCAGTACGCAAGCCCACCACTCGGACGAGGACACAGAATGTCTGGTTACGCCTCAATCCGCTCTGCGCAAAGCGATACTTCATCCCGGCCCAACAGTACCGCCAGCATGTCGCGCCGTCCACGACGTAAGGAGAATGGACACCACGGCCAGGCCAGTTGGCTCAGCAGTGTCATCAACCTCGTCAACACCATTGTTGGCGCCGGTGTGCTGGCCATGCCCTCCGCTCTGTCCAACATGGGCATCTTCCTCGGCATCTTCGTTATCATCTGGTCTGGCATTACCTCCGGCTTCGGTCTCTACCTACAGACACGATGCGCAAGATACCTGGATCGTGGAAACGCCAGTTTCTTCGCTCTGAGTCAAATCACATACCCCAATGCTGCCGTCATCTTCGACGCTGCTATCGCTATCAAGTGTTTCGGTGTCGGCATCAGTTATCTCATCATCATTGGTGATCTTATGCCAGGTGTCGTCCGCGGTTTCACAGACACCCCTGCTGCTGAATACCTGTTAGACAGACACTTCTGGGTTACTGCTTTCATGTGAGCATATGTCCAATTGTTGTCTCCTTGTGAATCTCCCTAACTTGCAGTCAGGCTCGTCGTTATTCCTCTCTCGTTCCTCCGAAGACTTGACTCGCTCAAGTACACCAGTATTATTGCTCTCATTTCTATTGGCTACCTCGTCGTCCTGGTCGTTTACCACTTCGCAAAAGGCGATGATATGGGTCTCAAGGGTGACATCAGTCTCTCGCCCGACAAGGGTATCGTCCCCGTCTTGGCCAGTTTCCCTGTCATTGTCTTTGCCTATACCTGCCACCAGAACGTAAGCAGCATCCTTGTTTCCATTTATCCGTCGTGTTCTCATTCTAGCAGATGTTCTCCATTCTCAACGAGATCGAGGACAACAGCCCCTTCAAGACGGGCTCAGTCGTCCTTGCCAGCATCGGTAGTGCCGGTAGTATTTACCTTCTCGTGGCAATCACTGGCTACTTGACGTTTGGTGACAATGTCGCCGGCAACATTGTTGCTCAATGTGAGTTCCACCGCTTATCTCCTGGTATGATTCGATACTAATATTGTCTCAGACATTCCTTCTGTTGCCTCGACAATCGGCAAAGCAGCAATTGTTGTGCTTGTCATGTTCTCGTATCCTCTGCAAGTACACCCTTGCCGTGCTTCGGTCGACGCAGTACTCAAGTGGCGCCCAGCCGGGCGTAAGCAGCCAGACTATGCTTCAGCTAACGGCTCTCCCTCTCGCTCAACTCTCCTGAATCCTGCAAGCAACGCGCAAAGAGGCCGTGGTGAGATGAGCGATAGACGTTTCGCAGTCATCACAACAGTCATTATTATCCTGAGTTACATTGTGGCCATGACCGTTTCGTCCCTGTCGGTCGTGCTTGCCTACGTTGGCAGCACAGGAAGCACATCGATCAGTTTCATCCTGCCAGGCTTGTTCTACTACAAGATTTCATCGCCAGACTCGCCGCATCACCAACGATTGCTTAAGGAGGACGATGATGAAGAGGCGGACGGTGAAGGGGAATCCGCAGCAGGTGGATGGAACAGTGGAAGCATCTTGCGCAAACTCAGTCTGGCACTGGCAATCTACGGATTCTTGGTCATGATAGTTTGCCTGATCACCAACACATTCTTTGTTGTTGCCCACTAATTTAGACATGAGTTTTACAAATCAAAAATGAGATTTCTCCCATGGTGGAAACACTTTCACATGCCTCGGTCCAGACAGTGACAATGACGAAATCCGGGGAAGGATGTGGGGTGACATGCGAGGTGCATGTCCAAGGATCAAAAGGCTGGAACAAAGGTGCCGCCTCTTTCTGCATGACCTCCGCAGTATACCACAAGTCAAGTATCATTGCCCCGCAGAGCAGGGAATCGACAGAAGAAGTCGATAAAAGGTGCGTCCTGGTCGTCTCTTTCCTCAGCATCTGAGGTGCCCTGCTGACTCCTACTGTAGAAACATCCCTGCACACCATGTCGGTCTACAACAGTCAGCTGGTAACAACCCTCGTCAATGCTATCGACCGCTTAAACTACTCTGCTGACTATGGTTCCGAGGATGCCTTTGAGCTCTACCACAAGATTCAAGAGCACAATGAGCGTCAAGGCTCTAGCACCGATGGCATAGGTCTCCCTGCCCTGGGCCATGCCCTAGCAGGCTCTGCCGGTACTGCCTTGTCGCATCTCATCCTCTATCCTCTCGACCTCGTCATCACCCGTCTCCAAGTCCAGCAACAACTCAAGACGCCTGGAGAAGCTCCCTCGGCAGCAAAAGAAGCCGACGATGCCGAGTACACCAGTCTCGCCGACGCTGCTCAAAAGATATACACACATGAAGGGGGTCTACAAGCTTTCTGGAATGGCTGCGCGACAGATACGGCAAAGAGCGTCATTGACAGTTTCCTCTTCTTCCTCGCCTATACCGCTCTCCGCCAGCGCCAACAGAAAAAGCTCAACACCAAGTCCCTACCCATCTTCAACGAACTAAGCGTAGGCATTGCCGCCGGAGCTCTGTCAAAATTCGTCACAACACCCATCCAACAAATCGTCACCAGAAAACAAACAGCTGCTTTGATCGCAGCAAGAGACAAGACGTCAACACTCCCACCAGGTCTGGCCTCTCAACTCAGCATCAAAGACATCTTCCTCCAAATTCGCAGCGAGCGCGGTCTCAAGGGCTTCTGGGCAGGCTACAGCGCAAGTCTGATCTTGACTCTAAACCCAGCATTAACCTTCCTCCTCCAAAACCTACTCAAGAAGACACTACTCCCTCGCTCTCAACGCGAACACCCAGGTCCCAAAGCTCTCTTCCTCATCGCCGCAATGTCCAAAGCTACAGCATCTACTGTAACTTATCCATTCAGTTTGGCGAAGAGCAGAGCACAAGTTTCCAAACCCATGGCAGAAGAAACCCAACGCCAACCTCCCTCATACCTGGAGAAACCAGATCTATCTTCCGATTCCAAAATCACCGCAAAATCCAAAAAAGTGCTGCGGCTAGTCTTCTTCCAACAATTATCCCAACTCGCCATCATCCGCTCCCTCAAAAACATTTACCACACCGAAGGCATCAAAGGCCTCTACAGCGGTCTAGACGCCGAAGTGGTAAAAGGTTTCCTCGGCCATGGGTTGAGTATGGTGTTGAAAGAGCGCATCCACGTCTTGATCATATCAGCTTATTACATGCTGTTGAAGGCGATGAAGAAGTTCCCGGAAGATTTGGGAAGTGTGGGTGAACAGGCAAAGGGGGAATTCGAAAGGGTTAAAGGTGCGGCGGTGGGGATGGCGGAGAGTGCTGTCGAGGTTGGTAGGGAGGCTGGTCAGCGTGTGCAGAATGTTGGTGAGACTGTTGTCGAGGGTGTCAAGAATGCTGTTGAGAGTGGGAGTAGTGGTGTCAGTGGGACCGTGCAGAGTATGAGTGGTGGTGTGAGTGAGAAGGTGCAGAATATGAGCAGTGGTGTCGGGGACCGCATCCAGAGCGCCAGCAACTCCGTCGTCGAGGGCGTCAAAGGTGTGATCAAGACGGACGAGTTGTGAGGATTGAATTGCCTTCATTGTTGTCACGATGTCACGACGGGGATAATGGTTCACAGTACTAGTTCTTCTTTTATTTTGTAAATTCTTCTTTCTTGTATTAACCAAATGCATTTGCGAATTGAACTTGTTCTTGTTTCCTGAAACAAAGGCTAATGATTACATAAAATACGGATGCAATGATAAAAGACGCTTCTCTCTCAACGAATCTATTGGTATGAGAGGAAGGTGCCGGTGTTGGTCGTGTTCAAAGGAGGTCTTTGCGGGGCTGAGGAAACACTGCTCTCGTTGATGTTGGTGAAAGAAACGGGAGCCGAGGCATCCTGGATGGTAATGGTGTTGGTGAAGGGAGTGGGCTCCATTTTGTTACCGGTTGATCCGACGTTTGTGTATGAGCTCGGGATGGCCGTGGTCTCTGTGGCATCCATGCTCTTGAATGGAGTAGCGGCCACATTGCTCTGGATAGAACCATTGCCACTGAAGGGAGACGGAGCTGCGGTATCCTGGAAGTACGAGCTAACGTCCTTGAACGGAGTGGGCTGCAAGGCTGAGGTTGAGGTTGAGCTGTTCTCGACGCTCTGGAATTGGGTTGGCTGTACGGCTGACGTGCTCGTTTGAGTAGGCTGGGTAGGAATGGCAGTAGAGGCAAGGCCTGCTTGCTGCTGCTCTGCCGGCGCCGTCAATTTGGCGTCAGGCACGTACATCTTCTTGACAGGTACCTCGTCTTCCGCGCTGTGATAGCGCTTCTCCGTCATTGCGGGTCTGGTTTGCTGCTGTGTCTGACCAAGACCAAAGTAATTACCTTGGTCCTGCTTGTTGTTGGATGCCTCTTGCTTTTCTTGTGCTGCAAACTCATCCGGTGTGGCACGCTTGGGGTCATACTCGAGGAACTCAAACTCAGGAGGGGTGAAGCCAGAAGCGGCTACTTCTTCTGCTGTCTTATCGAGCCATCCACTCTCCAGGATTTGATTCACGGACGGCCGCTGATAGGGGTCGGCCTTCAAGACCCATCTGAGAAAGTCGACCTCACCGTCCTCCAATCCTCTTTGTCGCAAGAGCTCCCACTGATCGCCCTTGTGTTTGGTTGGATCGTTCTGGGGCAGCGGTACGCTTCCGTAGACAGGTTCATTTTGTAGCTTATAGTCGTTTGTCAAAGCACTCTTGACAGCGTCCTCTCTTTCTTTCATGCCTCCGCTCTTAGTGTCGAGGTCGTCGTAGAGGCCGGTCTTCGAGAAGCGAGTACGGGCTTCGAGAAGATGGCAGTAGATGAGGGCCCAGCCCCATACGTCGACTCGTGAGGTGATGTCGCCTTTGAGGTAGACTTCGGGAGCACGGTACGAGATGGGTTGGACTTTGCCGTTCATGGGCTCCATAACGAGACCTAGATCACCCAGCTTGGCCTTGAGATGATCGTCCTTTCCTTCCGACTCAGCGTTGAAGCCGTCGACCATGATGTTTTGAGGCTTGAGGTCTGCGTACACCAGGCCTTGAGCGTGAACATCGCGCAGGCCCACAAGGACGTCCTTGGCCACAGTCTTGATCTCGGCTAGCGACATGGGTCTCTTGGTACGAGCACCCCAAAGGGTCGTTTCGGTGATCTCTAGGACGATCATTGGTGGATCTCCGGCCTTGAGAGGGGGGATTCTGTCGAGTTGTTGTCGGATGGCTGGCGAGTCTTTGAAGACTTCGTGCATGATCATCTCGTTCTGGAAGCTGGGCCATCCTGGCTCTGTGTCGACCTCGCCGGGCTCTTTGATGACGACGACCTGAACGGGCTTCTTGGGATCATTGCTCTGCTCGACGGCAGTCCAGACGTTGCTTTGGCCTAACGGGCTGACTGCTAGGTACTTCTTGCCCGTCTCGCCCGTTAATGTTGCGCCTTCGGAAAGCATTCTATCGTGTCAATTGGTTGTGATGGAAATACGTGGGTGGATTGAGATGTTTGAGGTGGAGGAGGAAAGTCGAGAGACAGTTCAGACACGTAAAGTAGTTGAAGGTGTAACGAGCTTTGCGAGACAGGCAAACCACAACAAGCAACCGGTTTTTGCGTCATCAGATGACGGAGTGGTTACTGAGCGACTCCAACTCAGCTGAGCATGGGTGTTTTCCCTGCTTCAACTCTGCTTCCAACAGTAATGCCACAACTCAATCGAGCCTTCCGTCGCGTCTCTCTGATCAGCACTCGTGAGCAGCAACTATTCCCGGTACCTCGACCAAGGTCCATGCATCAGGCACCTGCAGCTAGAACAGATGGAAGCAGATGACAGCCCTGTTTCGAACCGCCGTTTGGTGCTTTGTCGAAACAGCGTCAGAGGCTCAATGCTCAACCCCACAAAAATCGCCATGACGCCAAGAGAGACGCGTCGAATAGGGGTGTCGTCCTTACGGTAAATAACTGGTAAATCAGCACGGTCAACTTACTCGGTAAATAACCTCCAAAATGCGTAAATTTACGCAAGGGCCTCGTCACCCCACCTTAGTTGCTTGGTTTTAGAGGCCTCTTAAGCACCATGTCGTCTATATACGCTCGCTCGACCATAGATCCGACGTGCTAACTAAGTTATTATAAGTATTAATAAGGCCAAGAGAGAGGGTAGTTCTTTGAGGGTTAAATAAATAGTCGCTCTAGCTCTTAATGTCAGTAATTGGCTTATGCACCATACCTCGCGTTACTTACTTTAAAAACATATAGTTCGATGCCTATACTAACTTAGAGGGCAAAGAGACTAGTCGCTATCGTTACTGCATTAATAAGTGCTATTCTAGAAGCTCTACTAACCGTAAGGGGTCGCATCTTAAGGTCTACACCGCCTTCTATGCCTATATTAATGATCTTCTTAAAAGGCGCTTCTAAGGCGATGTCGAGGCGAGGTTAGATCTTAAGGTAATTCTAGCAGTCTATATTAATGCTGCTCGCGAGGAAGTGCTAGATAGTAATAAGGAGCTAGATAACAAGACGAGACGTACGAAACTAAACCGCCTATTCGCGTTAGCAATGCTTTAATCTAGGATACCATTCTACTTGTTTAGTAATAAGGCATAGAAGGACCTATTTAGGGAATTAGACTATGCACCGCTAGGGCAAGAGAAGCTATCTAGCGAGCTCTTAGATAACGCATATGCTAATATAAAGAAGAAGGTAGATAGGATTATTAATTCTTAAGGTATTAGGTGTCGACTTAACTTTATTAGCGATGAGTCTAATGCTTTAAATAAGGACCGGATCATAAACATATCTATTAATGTTAGCGAAGGATAGGCCTTTCACCTAACCACTTATAATACTAGATCGCTTAAATAAGACTATAAGGGCCTATATAAGCTCTTAATCTCGAAGATTAAGGCCTAGATCGGTAAGGACTTGTCTCGTTAGAGCAGCCTCTATACTAACACCTATAGCACCTAAAGGGTAGTCTATAAAGAGCTTAGGCGACATGCTAAGACTACTTATATATAGGCCGTCCTCTATAATGCTTATAGGCTTTAATTGCTAATTAAAGACGCATTCGTCGATCGGAGGACTCTAAAGGCGATACCCTTCTATAAGGTCGGTATAGCGCGCGCTTAAGCGGTAAGTAAGGTATTTCGAGGAGCGAATAAACTGCATAGTTTACTAGTTAATATTGCCGCGGAAGAGGGCTTAAAACTACGCGCCTTCGCTCTATTAGTAATTACTCGATAGGGAACTTAGTTCTATGTTGTTAACGCACTTATAGTTAAAAATAGTGCAGTCCTAGCACACTTAGAAGAGTTGCAATTCTGTTACAATACGGTAAGGTTCTGTTATAGATAGGTCTATAATAGGCTACAACAAGTGAGGGGATGACAAGGTTAGCTTAGCATCCTAACGTCTTAGTAGAGCAGGATGTTCTTAATAGATTACGCCCATAGTTACTCCTCTTCTCTTTAATTAATCAATTACATAGCTATATACTGTTAGCTCGCTTTCGTTAGCAAAGGTCGCATCTCCACCTTCAGTTAATTCTATAGGCTCTAGGATTACTTCCTACCGCTAGCTAGAGTATTTTATGCACCCGTTGCACGTCTTATTTTAACTAGTTATAAGCCCGGGTTTTACATAATCCCGGAACCTATGTAACTTGTTAAGGCTCTACTAAGAACAGTAGGAGATAAACAAGAGGAGAGAGACTATAGTAACTAGGATACATAGTCACCTATTACTACTAAGGCAATAGAGAAACTTAGTCACCTATCACTACTATAGCAATAAGGATACACAGCTACACACATACATTACTAAGGCAACTAGGATACTTAGTAACCTACATAACTATAGAAACAGAGACATATAGTTACCTATTTCTACCCTTTAGACAACTAAACCTACTTAGGCAATTTCGCCTTAGTTAAGTACTTTTAGAAATCTATCCCTTCCGCTAATACACACCTTTAGCATATAATAAGTTAACTTGCAACTAACACATTAGAAATTGCAACACGATAATAGAAAGAGAGCTTAATTGCAACTACAACTATAACATCTTTATAAGATGGATTTAGTAGATAACTANCAATGTAGATAAATGGTTCATATAGATGAGAGACTAGCTTAAAGCTAAAGGGGTCTTCTAGACTATAGAGGGTACATCTACACCCCCTATAACACCTCCTACACCTACATCTATTATAGATAGGGTAAAGAACATTTCCCTTTAGGATCTACCTATTAGTAGAATAACTAACGTTACACTCTTTAGACAAAAGGATGCAAAGGCTAGATACTACATTAGATTATCTCTAAATGAATTTAACCTTAAATTAGTTAAAGAGGAAGAGACTTCTAAAGCTATCTAGGAGAGACTCTAGAAGAAGTATAAGACAAGACTTGCATCTATAGGCAGACAATACCTAGTTAAATTCTCTACATTTAAGATTAATGCATCTACTTCAATTAATGCTACCTAGCAACAAATCAATACCCTAGGCAAGAAGGTTGTTAAACAAAGACCTAAGTTGAAATCTCTTAACTTAATTGAGTCTAGAATTTAGCAACTACTTGCAGCACTACCTATTAAGTATGCTGCATATAAAGTAGGAATTAATGCTAGAGGAAAAGTTGATCCTAAAGAAGTCCTACTTATTCTAAATGAGGCATAGGCAACTATTAATCTAGAGGCTACTCACTATATAAAGAAGCCTTACTAGAACAATAAGTCTTCTTTCTAGAACAAATCTTCTTTCTAGAAGAGAGATATACCTACTAGAGCAAGGAGTCCTTTATAGAGAGATAGATAAAGCTATCATCTATATGGTGCACCTAATTACTAGATAAAGTCCTATAACTACATCTCTATAGTTAAGGCTTATAGTAGAAAACTTCGAAGAGAGCATCTAGATAATAAGAAGTTAAGTAAGTAGATATCTTCTTAAGGAACTAAAGTTGCAAGACTAAATAAGGAAATTAAATACCTAAAGAAATCTATTAAATAGTTGTAGGGAAGCAAGTTTACTAAGGCTTATCTTATAACATAGACTAAATTAGAATCATCTAACTCTAGTTTAGACAGCCTATCTAGAAGTAATTAAGAAGAACTAGAAGTTAAATTCGTAAACCTAAGCAAGGAAAATGTTAGTACTATAATAGTAGACTACTAGATATCTAACTCTAGCGCAAGTTCTTATATAACTAATAATTCCTCTCTCTTAAGTAAATTTCCTACAACTATAAGACGAACAACAATCGCTATTAGTGGAGGGAAACTCTTTTTAACAAAGAGAGGAGTTATAGATATAATAGACTATAGAGGAGGGAGATTTAGATTAAAGGATGTTTTGCTTGTTCCTAAACTTAGAGTTAATTTGCTTTCTAGGAGAAAATTGTGTAAAGCCGGTTTAAAAGGTAGCTTTAATTTATAGAACATGTACTACCTTAATAAGGATAGTAACATTATTCTATATGTAAAGGAGAGAGGAGGAATCTATATCCTAGATTCCATCTTACTAAAGCTAGCTTAGATAAAATCAAATCTATAGGCTTTTATAGCAACTTAGTCCTAACTAGATAATCTACTTAAAATAGATGTTGTAGTACCTGCAACAATTGCACCTAAGGCTCTACCTTCTATTTAAGAAGAAGAAGTTAAAAGTGAATCTAATGCTAATGCTACTAATAAGAGAGATGTTAATAACTATATGCTATATTACTAGAGATTTGCCTACCTTAGACCTACAAAGATTGCAAACCTACATAAGGTTATAACTATAGCTATACTAGTCAAAGTTGTTAAGCACATATGTTAGACTTATACACTAACAAAATTCTGTAAGTTAAAAGGTAAAGTATTAAATAGAAAGGAACACCCCCTAGAAAGGGTATCTATTAATACATATAGACTATTCCCTACCTCTAGAGAAGGCTTCACCTAGGTAATGGTTATTAAAGATAACTATATAAGAATGTCCTAGATGATTCCTATTAAAGAGAGAAAGGAATGCCCTAATAAGCTTGTAACCTAGAAGACTTAAGTTAAGAGATAGTCTAGACATCTTCTTAAGAGTGTTAGACTTAATAATGTAAAGGAACTAGTGAAACACTTCTCTAGACTTAAAGAATAGTATAGAATTAAAGCTTAGATAACAATCCTATACACCTTAACATAGAATGGTCTAGTTAAGAGGGAAAACTAATAGATTAAGAATGACATAAGAGCCCTTCTTAAGGATTTAGGTCTACTAGTAGAGTTCTAGGTAGAAGCCTATTAAGTAGGCATCTATATTAGAAATCGGACATTAAATGGACTAGTCATTAATGATCACCTTATAAGCCTATATAAAGCTTTTACTAGAAGAACCCTAAACATAGATCACATTAGAGTCTAGGGTTATAAGGTTCATTCCTNAGTAGAGAGAAACCCTCGTAGTAGACCTAGGATTAAGAAAGAAGTTCTACTAGAGCAAACTATAGCATAGGGGAATCTAAAATTAGTAGGAGTTAACTAAACTCTATAACAAGATATGGATACTAGATAAGATAATCCTACTTAGAAACCATCATTAGTAGGAGTAGATGAACTGCCTAAATCTAATAGAACTATAAGAAGTTCTACCTAGAAGGAAGCTATAACTAAAGCCCCTACTAAAGTTCCTATTGTAACAACCCTAGTTGTAGCAACACTAGTTGTAGGAACTAAGGATACATCTAGTTACCTAGAAGCTATACTAGTAGAGAAGCCTAATGTTAATATTGTCATTACTAAACTACCTAGATTTGATAGGAGTTAGTACAAGTACATTACTAATCCCTACATTAATGAACAAGTTTAAAATAGGAAAAGGTCTAGAGAAGAAAGTAATATAGACTATTTAGAAGATGAACAAATGGCAAAGCACTATAAGGCCTTGTTTTCCCTTCTAGCCTTATTAGTGATAGATAAGGATGTGTTACAAGATAAAGACTATTAGTTAATAACTAAATATCTTCTGTAACAATTCTAAGAATCCTATTTACTATAAGAGGATAAAGAGGTAGCATTTGTTGTATAAGGAAGAATGGACATCCCTATTCCTCTTACCTATCTTAAAGCAATTATAGACAAGATATAGGGAGAAGGGTAGAGAGAAGCAATTTAAAATGAATTAAATGCACTTGCTACAAATAGTACTTTTAAGATTACCACTCTACCTATAGGCTACAACATTGTTTCTAGTAAATGGGTCTTTATAACAAAGTTCAACACTAATAGCTCTCTAGATAAGCTTAAGGCAAGGCTAGTTACAAGAGGATTTTCACAGAAATTTAGAGTTAACTATAAGTACACCTTTGCACCTACTCTAAGACATAATACTCTAAGAATCTTCTTTATAATAGTTGCAATCTAGGATCTTAAATGCCACTCTATTAATGTTAATAATGCCTTTACTAAATCATTCTTAAAGGAAGACATTTATATGAAGGCACCTCCTAGAATAAATATACCTGCTAGCCAATGTCTTAGAATCTGTAGAAGTCTATATGGACTTAAACAGGCTACAAGGGACTAGAATAAGAAGTGTGTTCTTAAGTTGCAAAAGCTAGGCTTCATGCAATCGGATGCTAACCCCTACCTATTAACATATCCTAACAAGAACCTAATTCTCCTAGTTTATGTTAATGATATCCTTATTGCCTTAGTTAATTAAGAATATTAACTAGTTTAAAGCAGAATTTGGAAGAGTCTTTAAGATTAAGGACCTAGGAGAAGTTAAGAAGATCCTAGGAGTATAGGTCACTAGAGATAGGAAGAAAAGAATTGTTAAATTAGATTAAGCATACTATATTAGAGATATCCTCTCTATGTATAGTATGCAATAGGACAAGACAAGAAAAACAAGCACCCTAATAAATGGATATAATTCTATTAGGCTAGTAGAATAGGCTAATCTAAGAACCGATTAAAAGGGATATTAGACATTAATTAGGAAGCTTATATATCTTGCTATTTTAACAAGACCTAACATTTCTTTTGCTCTTAGAAGACTAAGCTAGTACCTAGGAGATCCGGCTAAATTCTATATGTCTGCTGCAAGGCATATCCTTAAGTACTTAAGATTAACATAAGATTAAGGACTTGTATTTAAAGGAATGAACCGGCCTAGACTAGTAGGGTACTCTAATCCTAACTTTGCTTCTATAAGATCTAGTAGGTTATTAATTCTTAGGAATGTGTCTATAGTTGTAGATAGTCCTATTAGCTAGATGAGTAAGAAGCAGAAATCTATAGCTACTTCTACAATAGATGCTAAATACATGGCTATGTATGTAGTAGCAAAACAGTCATAATAGATTACACTTACTCTAAGGGATATAGGCTCTACCTATCTTATAGGAGAAAGCGCATTCTAGCTAACACTTAAACAGAAAATGAAGTATATAATTACTTCCCCTATTCTTATTAGAGGAGATAATTAAGCTACCCTTAGTTTAGTAAGAGATGTATAGATCTCTAATAGGTTAAAACACATTAATGTAGCCTACCATTACTAGTGGGATCTCCTTAAGATGAATAGGCTTAAGGTTAAGTTTGTAGGAACAACTAACATAGTTGCTAATAGCCTTATAAAGCCATTAAATAAGTCTCCATTTAAGAGGTTTATTAGTTTACTAGGCATGTAGTAATGTATGCACAGTCCTAAGTAGGAGAGTTAAAAATAGTGCAGTCCTAGCACACTTAGAGGAGTTATAATTCTATTACAATACAGTAAGGTTCTGTTGTAGATAGGTCTACAATAGGCTATAATAAGTGAGGGGATGATAAGGTTAGCTTAGCATCCTAACGTCTTAGTAGAGTAGGATGTTCTTAATAGATTGCGCCCGTAGTTACTCCTCTTCTCTTTAATTAATTAATTACATAGCTATATACTATTAGCTCGCTTTCGTTAGTAAAGGTCGCATGTCTACCTTCGGTTAATTCTATAGGCTCTAGGATTACTTCCTACTGCTAGCTAGAGTATTTTATGCACCTATTATACGTCTTATTTTAACTCTTATTAAGAATAAACTACTACTCGAGGTGCTTACTCGTCGCTATACTAAGGTGTTCCGCAAAACTAATACTAGCGTAGTAGCCTTAGCGATAATTAAGAGTCCTTACTTCTAGCTCTAGATAGAACAACTATATTAGTAGCTAATACCTCTCTACTATGCGTAGGTCGCTTCTAAAAGCGACCGATCGACTATCGCTATAGTATTACTAAGGTAGAGAGATCTAAGAGCTAACCTCTACGTAATTAAGCCTCCTCTTCCTTATCTAGACGAACTTTTAAAGAGGTTTAATAGCTGTTTAGAGACTTAGACTTATAATATCCATTACGCTGCTAGAGCGCTCGATTATTCTAATGCTAATGTCGCCGACATGCTAGTAGACGACTATCTACGCGTAAAGCGATTCTTTAAGAAGTACGTCCCTATTAACAAGTAAGATAAGTTCTTTAATGACTTAAGCTTCTTTAGAAGGCGTAAGGAACACTTCTTAGATGCGTATCTATAGACTAAAACTAGCAACCTAGAGGTGTTCTAGGACTATGTCTTACCTCTTACACCTACTATATTAGAGATAGCGCTTCGACTGTTCTCGATACCGGCTAATTTAGTTCCCTCTAAGCGCGCCTTCTTAACCTTTAGGTTTATCTAGAATTCCTTCTACACTAAGATAGGAACAATTAAGACCGACTAGCAATGTTATGTCTATTCTAACTCGCGAGCAGTTATACGATAACTATAGCTTAAGGGTTAGAAGCGTAAGCTTAAGAGGAAGAGGATAGAGATCGTAAAGTTAGAAGGTACAAAGAGGAAGAAGTTACGTATAGAACACCTCGCTATCGTAACTAGTTAGAAGGACGTACCTATTAGCTATTAGAACATAACTACTAACGCTATAGTTAAACAGTAATAGGCCGTATCGGCGCTTGCTCTAAACGACAATACACCTCTTCCTAATCGACAGTCTTAACTCTCTTAGTCTTTTTAACCCTCTTAACCCTCTTAGTCTTCTTAGTCTTAGTAGTCGACTTAAGGACCATTATAACACTCATTATTCTATATACACCCTATCCCTTCTACTTAGTAACACCCTTACTAGTACCCCTCGCAACTATCGACATAGGGCATAAGTTAAGAATAAGCTATCTATGCCGACTAATATCGTTGTTTAAAGTAACTCGAGGAGTATATATAGTAGTAGTAGTAGTAGTAAGGTCGTCGATACATTAAAGTAGAAGACATAGATAATAACTCTATTAATCTAGCGCTATATAGCAATGGTAATTACACGTAGATGAACTAGTCTTTGTAAAAATGTCAAATATTTTGATTGATATTTACGACCTACCTATGACCCCTCAAAATGTCGATTTTATATGAGGAATGGCCAGAATTTGGGGTGCTGAGCGGGCGCGTCATATCTCGCATGGTAAACGTCATCCGCGGCGGTAGCCGCTCGTTACTTTACTTACCGCACGGTGCGACTGACAGTTATTTACCAAAGTTCACTGACATGTTCGTTACCTCTAGCACCCCTACCGAGGAGCCCTCGGATGCGCTTTTGGTTTCTAATTTTACCCGCCGTGCAATCGCCTTTTCGGATCGACTTGCCAAATCACTTCTGCCACCCTGTTCCTGAACTGCTCCGCCGTCTTTTCCTTGAATGTCAGGGTCGCCACAACAAGGGTCACTACTTGGAATACTCATATATCCATCTAACTGACACTCCAGTCGAGCTTTCGACTGGCCACAAAGCAGGTACCAGCCTGCCAGGTGACGCGTCCACGCTATCAATATAGTGCTGAACCAAGTTCCAACATCATGTCAGGCAAGCAGTCATGTCCTTGTATTCCTGTTAGAACCGGACCATCAGTCACCAGACTCAAGTCAGTTGATATGGATTTATCTAAAAACACCTCGGCATGGTCAACGACACGCAGCATGCACTCATCGATCAGTCCAATTAGTATTTAAGCTTGCGGTCTCACGCATTTGACTACCTAGACTTCGAGTGGCACCAAGCTTACCAAAAGCACTATATCAAGAAGCCTTGGATACGCGATGCGATACAAGTCAAAATCACGGACATCATTCCTTGGACAGTAAAGCCATGTGTGTCAAAGGTCAAAAATCTCTCATATCGATTCCTAGCTATCATTATACTATCAAAGGAGGGCATTGCGTCTGTCGTTCGTGATATACCATTTGGACATTCCAGCTCTGCCGGTCAAAGCCTTGCACTAGCAATACTGGAACACAGTCGTGATTGGGTCGTCTTTTGTTGCTTGTATATGTCAGTGTCACATCAACGTAATCATTGAGACAGTTGAACATACATGCAACAGCTTAGAGTCTGCTTCCGTTGACGACTCTGTAGTCGACAGCGAGCTCACGACCTTCGTCGTTAAGAACGAGAACTCTGATGCTGCCACGGCCCTGGTCGAAAGCATCGGTGAGACGCTGCAAAAGGCTGCTCTGGTCAATGACGGGAAGACCCTGTTTGACATCGCCAGTCTCGGTCATGGCAACGACTTGACCATCGTCACGGATGTCAAGGACACGGTACTGCTTGAAGACAGGTCCGTACATCTGCTGGACTACCACCGAAGGGGAAGGGTTGGAGATGAACGAGGATTCTTCCTGCAGCTGCTTGGTGAAGAGATCGACACCGAGGTAGCGGTGCTGGCCAGTCTGAGAAGAAGTGGTGATGCGGATGACCTGGCAAGGGCGACCCTGAAGGTAGAGCAAGTCACCAATGCGGATGTGATGGCAGGGGATAGAGACAGCACTGCTGGGACCAGAGCGGCCAGCGGAACGACGGGGAGCAGGCATGGCGGTTACGGTTTCACGTTCTTCGATGACTTCCTCGACGGGCTCAGAGTGGTGGTGATGGGGGTGTTGTTGGTGATGACGGGGTCCGTGGATGGGGTGGAGGATATGATCAGCAGCGCGGTGGAGTCCGTCACGGAAAGAGTGATATTGGCCTTCGTCGTCGTAGTATCCCATGTCAAACTTGCGTTTCTTGGGAGGGTCGACGGTAGTACGTGTCTCTGTCTTGACTCGTACTTCCTCTTGAGCAGGAGAGGCGTGGTAGTAGTCGCGGACTGAAGTGGTCTTAGGGTAGTCCTGGACGTAAGATCCAGATGTGGTCTGAACGTAGGAGTCCTGAACTATGGGGCTAGTTTGGCGGCGGTAGTCACGTTCAGTAACGTCGACTTCTGATCCGAGGTGAGTGGCAGGACCGTGGGTAGTGCGGTACTGGTGGTCGTAGGCCTTGTCCTGGACGTCGATCTGTGCGTCGACGTAACGTTGATAAGGTTCACGATAGCTGGGACTGTCAGTGGTACTCAGGTATTGGTCTGAGCGAAGAGGGGAAGCAACGGTGCGGGAAGGGGAGAGTCAGGTCAAGAGGAGGATATGGGTGAATGCAGGAAGCTTGGACGAGCAGCATGGACACCCCAGTTGACATGGCAACACGCTAGTAAGTGGAGAGGTGGTTCATGTCACTGCTTTAGTGTCTGAACCGCCCGACCCGCCCGCACGTGCCGAAGCGAGGTGCTGGCAAGGGAAAAGGCGGTGGAGTGATGCTGATCTTGCTTGCGTGGAGAGCTGAAGACCGGAAGCGAAAGAGAAATGCTGCGGCTTACCGATCCTGTTCAATGTTGACTCTGGTCTGTCTGGTAGGACGAGACGTGCGATCTTCTTCGTAGATTTGGACTTTCTCCTCTCTGCGTACCGGTTGACGGTAGTGGTCCTTTTCGGTTACTTTGATCTCCTCTTCAAAGCGGCGGGACGGAGCGGCCTGGGATGAGGTGTAACGAGTTTCGTGACCTTCCCGTCCGCCGTGCGAGCTGGAAAGGTTGACCTGCTCTTCGATCTTGAGCTCCGTTGACTGGGTGACAGTATCGCTCCTATACGAGGACGGGAAGACTGTAAGGCGTGAGTTGGGCTCTGAGTGAGTACACGGAGTGTAGAATACCACTGAAGGGAATGGGGACCTGCAAGCTCTCAGTCAATGGCTGGACACCCTATTCAATACATCGGCATCTACTTACTCTTGCTTCAAAATCCAGCTTGCTGGATGTCAAGTGTTCTTTCTTGAAAACCTCACGAACTGTCCTTGAACAACTCGGAAGGAAAACAAGAACGAACGAAAGGTCCTTGTTGGGGTTGAACAGAGGTTGGAAAGCGGAGTAAGGAGGAAGAAGATGCTAAGGTGACGAGGGTGATTCGTCTTGCAGGATACTAAATGAACCGGGAAGACAGCAGGGTGGTTGATTGACCTTTCATTCGACCTGCATCTGTTTGTTGTCGCTGTACCCGCCCGTTTCCAGGTGGATATAAAGGTTAGTGCGAACTGTGACCCGCCATCTGGGGTCTTGCTTTAATCACCGAGCCACTCGGGTGGTTTGCTCCTTCCTCGTTCAAGTCAGCTCGCATCGAGATGTGCCATTTGTTGGCTTCCGCAGCCACTTCAGCAGGATGTGCGCTGTGACTTTCGTGCTGCCCAACCATTGACCCAGCCATCCCAGTGATACGATGCTAAGTCAATGAGTGATTGCAGGTGCCATATCCCAGCCCTTGTCTCTGTTGCACCGTCGATCTCTGCAAGGCTAGTAAAGGTCCGAGTGTTCCGTCAGCGCGCGAATTCGCTCGCAAGCGCTTTGGTGGCTGGGTGGCTGAATTGCCAGGCACAGTTGGGGCAGGTTCCCATGCCGCACAATTAATTTCATTTTCCAGAGATCATAGAATTGCTCTGCTCGTCAGTGTAGAGAACTGGAGTCGGCCTTAAGCTTTTTATATCTGACAACGGCTCTACAACATTGTTCGCTGGACCGTCGTCGTTTTTTGTCTGTTGTCGGCTCAATTCCCCCACAAAAAAGGCAACCGTGCATGAACAGGTCACTCCCAACGGTTGTGGGGAGAGCAGAGAGCGCTTTGCGGCTTTGAGGTTCTGCTCTGCAACGCTACCATCCATCCGCCAACTTCGTGCTCGTAAGCCGCGAGCATGTAATGATACCTAGCAGGCCAGATACGCAAGCTGCTCAAGGGATTAAGGCAAGCGGGCATTCCTGTGAAGTCATGGCAACTCAAGTTGGCGTCAAAGACGATCAGAGCGATTGTCACAACGCCATGGATTCACCACAGTTTGCCTGTACCATCATCTCGATGGTTGGTGGTAAGGTCAGGCAGCTTCTGATTAAAATACAGCGACAACATGAGGGGAACAGCCACAAAGCTTACATGGTCTGGTTTGTCGGTAAACTACCGCAGCACAAGAACCTCGTCTAAAAGGTTGTTTCTATGGCAGGAAAGAGTACATACTGTACCAGAGCACAATTCGGCACTGGAGTATGGATGGGAGTACATGAGGCTCGCCGTGTGTGTCGAGAATGATCATTGAAAATACAGAAAACACTACAATTCTCTTATTCTTACGCCAACTGACAAAAGCGGCTCCTCTCTACTCTGCAATCTGTCTGAAGGCAATGCACACGCACCGTGCGTCTCCCTCATAGACATCGTGCACATCAATACTTATATCGTCGTAATCGAAACGTGATTCCTCGATCTCCTCGACCGTGGCATCCGTAGTCGCGACAGTATCATCTGCATTCGCGATGCTGTCGTCCCTGCTTAAGGCGGCTGCTTTAGGAGCATACACGTTCGTTTCGACCCTCTTTCTCTTCCACCACCCCTTGGTCGCAATCGCGTGTAGTTGATAGGCGAAGATAATGTCTTGGGTGGTCGAAGACTGTTCGTTGAGGACCTTGCCTCTCGAGAAACCAAGGTCGGCACCCGCTGAGATCTGCTCAATGATCGGTGCTGAGGCACCGAAGTTGACCTCGTTGCTTTTTATGAGCTCGGTGTTCAGGCGAAACCCTTTTGCAACCTTCAAGCCTGTAACAATGTATACTGGAGCAGCGCCTAGAACACCGGAATTCATAACATCCTGAATCTTGCTATCGGCTTGGACAATCTCTGCTGCCTCGTCATCGCTGATATCTCGCTTGTACGAGACGGTCTCTAGGGCGTCCATGGTGTAGTGATTTAGGACGCTCTTATCTGTACGTAATCCGACATTGCTTGCAGTCTCGAGGAACTTGGCGAATATATTTACGTGTGTGGAAGCCGAGGCTCCCGGCGAAATGGATCGATCGTATTCGGTATGAGTGTCGACATCAATGTTGAGTGGGATCTTTCCTTTTCCTACCCACTTGTTCGGACGGAAAGGGTTTGCGATAACAGTGCCGAGCTGAACATTGCCATCGAGATGGGTTGTGAAGTTCGGAGCGAGGAGATAGGTCTTCAGTATACCCATATTAATATGGCCGCTTGGAGATTGTGAGAGCCCTGGGNTGATGCTTACTCTCTCTTCTTCCCCCTTGCCAACGAAAAGCCTTGGGCTGAGGTAAGAACAACGGTAATGTGTCGTATTGAGGGAAATCCTCCTGAAGATTGCCCCCATACCGTCTTTCCTCGAAAGCTTGTTGAGAAGGTCTAGGTCGGACATGGACGTTGAGCTATGGAGAAGCCGTCGAGCGTCAGCCAAAACCATCGCCGCGATACCAGAAGCGATCGCTGTGGCATAAGAAGTCCCTGCCGCATGTTCGTCGCGAGTGACCACAGGCACACTCTTCCCAAGGGTCATGAATGACCATGATAGGTGGACATCTACCGGGGGGTTCGATGGCCACCAGTTACCTTCGTGGTCTGTGGCTCGAATGGCGAAGACGTTATCATCTCTGGCTGGATACATTTCCTGTTCGTTGGCCCCCTCATTTGCTGCCGCGGCAAAAAAGAGTATTTGACCTTTCTTGAGAGCCTGTGCTTCCATGATCGCCTCTCGAATGGGAGATTGATCCTCTGTGAACCCGAAAGACATACTGACTATGTCAGCGTTACAACCCCGGGCTGCCCATCCAATAGCCTTTCATTATCAGCTGCTGGCTCATCAAATATTGAAACGATGTACTTACCTGCACAATCTCATCAACTCGAGACGACAGATCACAAGAGTTTTCAAAAACCCGCGCTACACAGAATTCTGCGAAAGGGGCAACACGGAGAGCTAGTGATAGCACATCGGTCCCATGGCCATCGGTATCCTGACCTTCTTCGAAATTTTTGTCATCTCCAGGATGGTTGGAGTTCTTGGTAAAGTCACGCCAGGATACGATGCGCCTTTTCCTGGTATCGGTAAAAAATTCGTGGTTCGCGTTATAACCTGTATCCAGTATGGCCACACGAACCCTTTTAGTACTGGAATTGCCCAGAGTTCGTGCTTGGGACACTAAACTTCTGGTGAGCGTACTTTGTGTAATCTGGTGTAACCATACGTAGGCAGATTGGCTTTGCCGCGTCAGTTCAGTACTTGAAAGTAGTCGAAGAGAAGCCTTCTGACCTTGTAGATTGCGAACTCAGGGCCAAGGCTTTGTCTTTTATGCCCTCATCAAGAGCTAAAGACTCATTTGTGAAGGTGTGGGAACTACGATGAATCACATTGCCAGCCCCATCTATCAAACGTAAGATCCGGCAGATGTTATGCAGAGGAGACACAACTTCACTCCACAAGAGATCTCTTCTTTTCTGTGCCGGATTTTCACTACTGTTAGATATATGATCAAGCTTTTCGTGGTCGAAGCATACAGAAACTGCTTTTTTGAAGTCGGTCCTGTATGCGGCATTCAGATCCAGATGAGGCCAATAGGCGTCATTGCTTATAGTCCGCAAGCTAAGAAGAAGACTGTTGTTGACGATCGCGGCCAGGGTATTATTTCGATGCGTGCGGCGAAGGGGTCGTTCACGGCAAAGCTCTACGAGAATTACGCCCAAGGCTAGAATGCGTGGATATCTATGGTTGACACGATCAGTGATTGATTCCGAGATAGTGTCTGCGTTGTATCCGTGGCTAGCAAAGGCGAAATATGGTAGAGCGGGGTTGAACTCGAGCTTTTCAGGTCTATCGTCGTCTCGTTCTTCCATCATGAAATGTATGTTTCCTGTGGTCCACAGGGCACTAAGCCAATCGGTATTGTAGTACTGCCAGACCGATCTAGCAAGTATATATGCCACAACCAGCTTGTCGCGAGTGGTAAGAGTCTGCGACCGAAGGATATCTTCCAGCGATCGACTAGGGACAAGTTGCACCGGATGCTCAGCGTCATCCAGCTGGACCGGTCTGGGGAGACTCAAGAGTTGATTCCCCTGGACCCTCAAACAAAGTTTCACGTTTCCTACGTCTTCTCGAACAAGGTTGCAGAAGCTCGGCGCCGCTAGGAGTACGCCTTGATCAACGTCCTCGTGTTCAGGTACGCTTTGTGAACCGATACATTTTACTTCTTGAGTCCTGCGAATGTCAGTCAGGATATTAATAACTATCCCAAGGGATTGAAGTGGGCTTTCATACGTCGGAACCTGAAAAAGCATGAGTTGCCATCGCCGGGCCTCGCGATGATGGGTGCCGGCTGGCGCGGTGAACACAGTATCGAAGAGATAACCATTCGTCCATTCGTTGTTAATCTTCTCCATCAGTCGTAATCGGCCTTCATGGTGCCGCACAGATCCTGAAATATTGCGGTCGCACATGCACAGAGCATGTCGAACGATTGTGTCATAGAGTTGCTGGCTGATCTCGTCTGGTACAGGATTGTTCGTGTATGATCTCAGACAGGGACTCAAATCCTGCAGCGAAACACAATCTTTATTTCTTATTCTTGGGAGGAATTTGTTGAAAGAAGTGAGATAATCTTCTACTTTGTCCGGTCTACCTGTTGCCCATGCTGTGAGGAATGGATAAAGATAGTCTTGCGGGCTAGATTGTTGCTGTAACCCTCTGAGTGTAGACCAAGAAGGATCTGGAGAATTTGGCCACTTTATTTTTAGATCAGTACTATGTATCAGATGTGGAAACGGTGGGGTGTACTGTGCAAACGGTCTCAAGCAGTTTCAGTAACTTGCAGAATCTTCTCTGCGAGATAGTTTGCTTCGGCAGAGTCCCGCTTTGTAGAGTAAGGGCAATGTCCACGAGTATTGACCCGAGATTTCCAAGAGCACGCGATGCCTGCTGAGTGTGAACCTGCGATCTCAACGAGCAGCTCAGGTTGCAGGCGGCAACTGCCACTTTGTAGGATACGAGAACAGACAAGTCTTCAAGATCGTCCGTAGCGGCCATGTCGGTGACTTTGCTCGGCCTATCTGTACCAGCATCGATGGTTGTTATGATCGAAGATGAATTGCGATCGTACTCCGAGTGACTGCTCTACTGTATTCGAGAACAAGTTGTCGCGGAAGAGTTCACGCTATCTCGGTAGACTCCGGGAGTACCCGGGCGCTTAACTTATCTCGGGCAGAATCAAATAACTGACACATGCTCCGTACCCCATTCTGTCATCTGCACACTTGGAACAACACGACCTTTCACAATGCGCTACGCTGCGATCGAGCAGACGGGTCCAGAATGGAATCATCAGTTCAAGAAAGCGACCACGATGAGATAGATAGGAGGACACATAGCGCTCGTCAGAAACTGCGCGCTCTGCTCGCAGATCTCACACAGCAAGCAGACGGTCCGAACTCTATGGTCGCAAACAAGGATCATGCCAGCGAACCCTGGGCTTTGGGAGGTATGGATCGTGCTTCGCGGTCCGCAGTGATGGATTGGGCAGAAAACCGACTGGCTGACTTCGACCTCTGGGTGATTGGAATCGGTGCTTTGTCCAGGCCCGAAGCATCTTTGGACAGGCGACTGGCATCATACCACGAAGTCAGTTCTGTCGTAGTCTCACTCCTGACGATTTTTGAGTCATTTCTCGAAACTTGTCATGATTTAGGTGGTTACCTAGCATGACCCGTGGCTATTGTTATGTTACTGATTCTCTCAGCTACACGCGATCCATATGAACACGCCCCAGAAGGCGTGGAAGAAGGCGACCTAGAAGATTGCTCTAGTCAATCTTCTGGCTATCTCTCGCCATGGTCCGACGAAGGTTCCGATCATAACAATGGCGCACGTATCAATCCAATTCGAAAAGTCCCGATGAAAGTTCCCACTACAATCAATGATGAAGAGTTTGCTTTTGGCTCTCAGAGAATCAAAACACCAACCTTGCCCCTTTCAGAGGCCATGGAAGGAGCGGAAACAATCTTGAAGCGCCTTGTTCGTCTTGGTTTCAGGATTCGACAGTCTGCTATCACCGAATGGTTCCGAAGGGCAGATGCGATGTTCGATGCTGCAGGCCACGAAGGGTTTCGCAAGCACTTGATATCCATGCTCTTTGTAAAGCAAGGCCGCAACGAATCCTTGAACAAGTCGCATGTTTCTGCAACAGACTCTGACAGAAAAGATGGATTGAGTAAAGCACAAATCCGCTTAATTGATTCCAACCTGAAAAGGCGTAACAGATTCATATATGCTCGGGACCATGCAGAGAATTTGGTACCACGACAGCCATCAATAGTCCAAGAGACCGTTGCACGAAGCAGAGATGTATCTTCGGAGATACTGGGTGCGTGGACTTCTCAGCGGTCAATTGCTGAACAAGGCTCGAGAGCTTCCAGCATGATGCTCATGCCAGTAATCAATAAGGAATCGTCACGTGTCTCAGATGTCTCTGGTAAAGATTCGCAGTCACTCGAGGTTGCGCGCGAGCAAATCGAGTCTGACCAGACAGCGTCGACCTCCACTGTACCCGAAACAGTGGATTTTCCAAGCGTTCTCACAGCAACGGAGCCTGAAACATCGAGTTTTCGATGTCCGTACTGTGCTCAACTTGTTTCTCAGAATATCGGAAAAAGCCCGCATCATTGGAAGTGAGTCTTATACAATCTCAAGCAATCTGAATTGCACAAGCTTAATAGTCAGGAATCACATAGCCCAGGATCTTTTACCGTATGTGTGCCCTTTTGAAGACTGCCAGATTCCTGAGATCTGGTATGCCTCCACAGAAGCCTGGATGTCACACATACGCCAGGATCACACTCGACTGACTGATTGGCGGTGTCCGGCGTGCGACAAAACGGCCACATCTTCATCGGATTTCATTCTACACGTCCAAGAGAAGCACGAGGATATCATAGATGATGATCTACTATATGAGTTTGCTGACAGGTGTAGGCAGCCTGAGCTGACGATAGTAGCTTGTCCTGTTTGTGGTGATAAAGATGAGTGTTCTCTTGATCTCATCGGCGAGCACATACATGCCTTCTCTATGAGATCTTTGCTGTGGCCAGCCACGGAATTACCGCCAGACCGATCAGGGACCTTCGGTCTTTTCCGCGATGAGCAATATTCTGCAACCCAGAGCGTTTCAACAAGCCCAGGTCGTGTTAAAAGCGATGATTCGAAGTTATCAAAGAATGAAGAATATAGAGTCGACACACGAAAACCAGAAGGGACCATGGCAGAAACACAGCGAACGGATGTTGCGGTTGATCCCAACACGTTCGTGGAGGACATAAGGACCGAGTTGATGCGTGTCACACAAAATGAAGACAGCAGCCAAGATGCATTCATTGTACACTCGGATCTTGAAGCAATCTGGTTCAGGTCGCGCGTCCATACGCTCTTGAAACTTTGCTGCCTCTGCCCTGAGAACACGATCGATCAAGTGGCCGATATAATCATTGATCATTACCTCACAACGATCTCCATCCTCATACACATTCCATGGATGCAATGGCCTAGATTCACTGAAGTCTTTCTTGGTAATGCAACAACGTGGAAGGAAGCTCGCATTGTCGGACGCAACGACGATAACCTTCCCTACAACTTGCAGGACCTTAGAGTTTTCTTGGGCAATTACGCCAGAGGCTTCGACTTTCATCAATGGCTGTTCCTCCCGGTAAGAATTGGAGAACGCAGATCGGCCTCGCTCGCCGACTATACAGAGGACCATCGACTTCCGGTCCTCAAAACCGAGTTTCTGGGGAGAGGAGCTTCCGCTGTAGTCTACAGGGAAACAATAGCACCAGGGTGTCTCGCTTTAGGGTCTGGTTCGTGGAATGCAGAGGTATGTGGACACTTTTTCTCTAGATTACTAGAGCCAAGTACTAATAGTGGTAGAGCATCGATGTTGCTCGTAAACATATCGAGACTCAGGGAGACTTTGACTCCGAAAGTGTTGTGATAGAGCGCCTGAAAAATAATCGGCTGAGACACCGTCATATTACCCGATGTTATGGTGTGGTTGTCCGTCAAGGCCTCCTGCAAAGCAAGCTTGATATATTCTACGAATTGGCCTCATCAAATTTGAGTCAATTCTTGACAAATTGGGGGGAATCTCAACCAACATCCGAAATACAGCGTCATGTCCTCACGCAGACCTTTTCGCTGATCGATGCGCTTGTACTCTGTCATGAGCAATTTTATGACCCGGAACAAGGCCATGTCATACTAGCGCATAATGACCTGAAACCCGAAAATATATTGGTATTCGACAACGATGCTGAGAGTCTAGTTGGAACTTGGAAGATCGCCGACTTTGGTCTCTCCAAGATCAAGCAGGTCGCCGAAGGCGGCAATTATCTCTCTCCGGACGACCGTGTGAATCAGGATCTTGGTTTCCCAAGAGCGAGTCGCCCATCTGGTGGATATACTGCCCCTGAAATCGTTCATGAGGGTTTTTTATCAAGGGACAGTAGTAGTCTTCAATGTGATATCTGGTCTCTTGGATGTATTCTAGCCGAGCTCCTTGTCTTCGCGGTCGGCGGTTCGCAATTCCTGGAAAGGTTCGTTAGTTTGCGGCGGCCAGGGAATGCCTTCAACTATCACGACGACCGATACTTCGAAGGTCATCCTGGCACCAAACAGGTGCGACTCAAACCACCTCTCTTCGCGGTACTCATGGAGATACGCAATCAGCCTGTTGAGAACAGCTTGGCAATGGAGCTTGTATATCTTGTACTCGATGTACTCAAAGTGGACAAGGATCCGAATGGAGACGGCAAGATCCTTGGAGGGGCTCGGCTGAAGATGTCTACCATCAGAGACCGCTTTCGTGGGATCCAGAGATCTCATAGATCGCAAGTTGAAAGTTCTTCAAGGTCTCTCATCCGGCCTGAAAAGCTTACTACAAGAGAATCGATCCCAACCACGGATATCAGCTTCAGTACACGAGAAAGGCGAGCATCGACTATAACGAGCAAGTCTATCTCTCATAGCATTGCAGGCAGCATGCCTTCGAATTATGAATCACGCCCATTGCGAATCCTTACCCCATCAACCATAGCTACTAACGACCAGCAGAAATCGATCAATCACAAATCTGCTGTAAAAGACAATCATGGCATTGGATCGAGTCAAGGTACGAGTCCTATATCGAGTTCCGGGCCTGTGCCATCACTCCCATGTCGATTTCTGCCCATGAAAATATTGCACAAGTCCCCATCTGTCAATATCTCCTGTAGGGCCATGAAAGCCGTGGAACTCGCTTCCGACGCAAGATTTGTTGTTTTCTGGTCAGATCGACAGGTTATTGTTTACTCGCTTTCATCGGCTGTCAGAGAACAAGTTCTTGACTACAATTTGACGGCCGACCCACAGCGCAGAATCAACTCTACAACACTTTTTGGGAGCACACTTGCTGTCACCCTTGGTGCTCCAAGAAGTGGTGAGGTACGTGAGATGACTCCAACGTCATCTGTCGTTTGAACTCATGCTAATTACGTTCACCAGATCAAATTCTTCAGGATAAACGACCGCACTTCAAGCCAGCATAGGCGTCAAACACATGGTACACTCGTACTAGGGGAAGCCGATCACTTCCGCCGAGTTCTACTGGGCATAAACGATGCGGTGGTGTTGATTTACAGCAACTGTCTGCAAATTGGTACTTTGCGGGACAATTTGCAAGACAGGCAAGTTTTCAGCACCTTCTAGGTTTCGTTGAACTAACACCCGTTATCAGTCCTGCAAATTGGAAGACTGTTCACCTCAAATCAGACACAGAACACTTCTTTCAATCGTCTATCTCGCTGAACGGACATCAACTGGTTGTTTGTTCTCGAAACAATAAAGTGTCCCAAGTGGAGAACTGGCATCATATTGACTTGTCAGTTCCTCGAGAAGCATTAGAAGATCTTATCCATTCGAACGTTATGGTACGTCACCGGCTATGTTCCAGCAGAACCATGTGACTGATTGATAGACAGCCACCTCCGGGTCTGCGAGGCTCCACTTCTCCAGCATTTATGATTCCACTACAAAACACAGTGGGTACCTACTACTCCACGGGTACATTTGCACTGTTCGAGGGCATCGAACATGGTTGCAAACTCCCCAAAAAACTAGCCTGTGCGGCAGCTACTGGTTCGGGCCATGACTTTCCAGAGTTGCAGTACCTTGTTTACGTTACCCAGAACCAGAGGTTGGTGATGCCCAAGACCGAAATCTGGTACGTTGAGATACAGCGGTACGGTGCCGGAGGCCGTGTGAAATCGACCTCGCCAAACCGACTGCTCGCACTTTCTGGAAAGCTGGAACAACCCAGTCTGGGCTTCAGCTGGGTAAGAGAGGACGAGGCAGGCCCCCGTGTGTTTTGTGTTCTTCTCGCATTTCCAGAGAGCGGGTCGATCTGGTGTCTCAGATTGCCAGGTGTGAAACCACGCTGGTTGAATTGACCGTAATGGTAAAAGCGGACGCCTCGGCTCCTGTCGCCGTCTTCGACCTCACGAAGTCTTTCCACGAAAGCCTTTACCAAAGTCATTGTTCATCGATTTCGAAGTACAGTTTTCTTCCTTCTCCTATCTGATCTACCCGACTTTGCCTGGAAAGGACTCTGCATTCGTCTATCATCGAGCGGTAAAGAGGCATGCTGATCTTGTGCCAATATCTTTTCTCATGCTCCTTTCACACGCGACAGCGTTTTGAATCCGTTCTCTCGTATTGTACTCGCGAGATTACCGTTTTTCAGTCTAGCAGTATTGTCTCCAATTACATTGCGTCTTACTTCAGCAAATATCCAATTGTTGCTCCAGACGTTGTGTGATCACACCAGCACATTGGAATGACGTTCTGATCGAGAGAGCTAGTTTGATCTTCTTGACTTGTATTTTCGAAGCAGGTGCGATCTCATGTGCATGGCTCACAACTGCCTCTGTTGAGTGCCCAGCACGACCAGGGGAGTGGTGAATGTGTCAAGGAAGGTGCAGCCGAGGGGGCATCCGGGGCAGGGTCATGCCTCAAACAACCTCTTCGAGCACTTTAGACGACATTGCCATCGCGCACGCCAGAACTAGATCTTTGTGACCGTATCATCTAAGCTATCTATATTTACTGCGTCGCAGGTTCTCACGGTGAGTGGGTGCATCGGTTGTGGGGGTATCTAGGTCATCTTTTCTGTTTGACGAAGGTCGGATATTGGAAGGTGCTGCTGGACCAGTCTGCATTGTAAAGACACTTCGCACAACAGGTGTGTAAACAAAAGTCCGAGATAAGAACGAGGTTGAAGAGACGACTCCCAGTTGCTCTCAGATTCGAGCAGACTATATTTCACTATTGGGAGTCTGGTGGGTGGATATCAACAGGTCGAGACATCCAGATTCCACGCACCGATTCCCAGGGAGACGCGGATCAACACCTTCCAAGCATTCACCCACCAAAAAACGTACACAGAGCGAGCCAAAAGAATGGCAGTCTCGAAGGACAAGCACGATCTGTTGGAACTGGCCAAAGATGATGCAAAACATACAGCAGCAGGGATTCCCACGTGGTCACCCACCGTAGTACTAATCTGCCGTTTAACTACTTATGTATAATAGAGCGGACGGGATGCCCAGTTTTCAGCTAACTGTGGCCGTATGTAGCAGTGCTAAGGATTATAAAAAATATATTTTACGCACATGTGCCACGTTTTAGTAAACAAAGTAGTCCTAGTAGTGTAGCGCTTACGTTCCTCTATAATAATAGTAGGAGGTAAAAAGCTATACTTAAATAGAAGAGAAGAGGTTAGAATCTAAGGGAAAGATAAAGCTAGGATTATCTTAAAGGATGTTCTATTTGTTCCTAGTCTAGGAGTAAACCTTCTATTAAGGAGAAAGCTATATAGAAATAGAATTAAAGGAAGGTTTAATAATAAGAAGATGTACTATATTAATCCTAAGGGACATACTATCCTTAAAGTAAAAGAATAAGGTAGTATCTATATCCTAAGTAACATCTATTACTTACCCTCCTATAGCTTAGATAAGCTACTTACATTTACTATCTAAGAAGAGATTACTTAAGATAAAGTAATAGAAGAGTTAAGTAATAATTTAGATACTAAAGCCTATAATAAGAAAGTACTAGATAACTATATATTATACTATAAGAGATTTACTTACTTAGGCTCCTAGAAGATTTCTTAAATTTATAAGATAACTACTATAAAGAACCTAATTAAGGTAGTTAAATATGTCTACTAGACCTATATTCTTACTAAGTTTAGAAAGAGGAAAGGAAAGGTAGTAAATAGAAAGGGAGTACTACTTAAAAGGGTATCTATTAATACCTATAGACTATTTTTAATATTAAGACTTAGAAACACTTAAGTAATAGTAATTAAAGATAATTTTATAAGATATTCCTAGGTTATTCCTATTAAGGATAGAAAGGAATGTCTAGAGAAACTTAGAGTCTAAAGAGTAATAGTTAAAAGGTAAACTAGGTATCTTATTAAAGCATTTAGATCTAATAATGTAGAAGAACTAGTTAAGCATTTTAAAGGACTTAAAGTAGAATTTAGGATTAAAACTTAAACTATAGTCCTATATACTTCTACCTAGAATAGCCTAGTTAAAAGGGAAAATTAGTAAGTAGAAAACGATATATAAGCTAATCTTAAGGGCGCTAACTTACTACCTAACATCTACGAAGAGGTATACTAAGCTAGATGCTATATTAGAAATAGAATCTTAAACGGCCTAGAGGTAAATAGATATATAGTTAGCCCTTATAAGGCCCTTATAAGTAAGGTGCCTAATATTAACTACGTAAGAGTATAGGGATATAAGGTACATTCCTATATAGATAAGGAATCTATCCCTTAGAACTTTAGAAGAGATAAACTTATAGATAAAGCTAGAGTTAGCATCTTTATAAGATATATTATAGATATAAGTAAGTAGTTCCTAATCTAGGTACCTAATATAAAGACTATTATTAAGACTAGTAATGTAGTCTTCTATAAGGATAAACCTAGTAGTAGCATTAATTATAACTTAGAAAGTAAGTATTAACTAAGTTATACTATAACTAGAAATCTAAACAGTAGGCTTACTATAAATAAGGAAGATAGCTAAGCTATAGTTCCTCCTATATAAGTAAATCTAAAGTTAGTAGGAGCTACTATATAACTTCCTCTATAAGAGGGAGATAAGGATAATACTTAGGAACTAATATTAGTAAAAAATAATAATCTTCCCTTAATTAATAGGGTAACTAGAAACTCTAAAACTATACTATCTTAACCTACTCCTCCTAAACTATAGAAGGAGGACCTAAACTAGAAACTAGTCTTAACTAAATTTAAACTAGAGAAGGACGTAGAAGTCTAGATTAAGTTAGGCTCTAGAAAAAGGATAAGGAATAAGAGTAGAATAAATTTTAGTAAGGATAAGCCTATAGAGAAAAGGCTCTATTAAGCCCTCTCTACCCTAATAGCTATATATACTACAAATAATAACATAGGTATAAACGAGGACTATACTAAAATGTTAAGAGTATTAGTTAAAGAGTTTAAGGCCTACTTCTCTATAGAATTAGATAAGGAGATAGCCCTAGTAGTATAAGGTAAGATAGATATTCCTATCCCTTAAACCTATCTTAAAGCTATCTTAGATAAGATATAGGGACCTAAATAGAAGGAGGTAATTAGGCGTAAGTATTATAATATAGTAGTTAGGGTAATAGATATAGTAAGAGGAAGTTAGGTAATATAAAGAAGCTATAATATAAAGACTTCTATACTATAATAGTAGTTAACTAACTTAATTATAACATACGTATTAGTTCTACCCCTTAATAACTATTCCCTCTAGAGCTCTAGCTTCTAATTACTAGGCGAAACTTTTTAACTATAAGCTCGTTACACTAGTAAGTAATAGCACCTAGAAGATAACCTATCTTCCTAGAGGAGCTAACCTAGTAATAAGCAAATAGGTTTTTATAACTAAGTTTAACACTAATAGATTACTAGACAAGTTAAAAGTAAGACTTATTATAAGAGGATTCTCTTAGAAATTTAGAGTAGACTATAAATATACCTTTGCCTTAACTCTTAGGCATAATACCCTAAGGATCTTCCTAGCCCTATACGCTATTAAAGATATAGAGTACTATTATATAGATGTTAATAACGCCTTTATAGAATTATTCTTAAAGGAGGACATCTATATAAAACCTCTACTAGGGGTAGATATCCTACTAGGGATATGCCTTAAAGTCTATAGGAGTCTATATAGACTTAAGTAAGCTATAAGAGACTAGAATAAGAAGTATGTTATTAAACTCTAGAAGTTAGGATTTATCTAGTCTAATTCTAACCCCTACCTACTTACTTATCCTAATAAGAAGATTATCCTATTTATCTATATAAACGACATTCTTCTAGGATTAAGTAACCTCTCTACTATTTAATAGTTTAAGGGAGAGTTTAGTAAGATCTTTAAGATTAAAGATCTAGGAGAAGTAAAGAAGATTCTAGGTATTTATGTTACTAGAGATAGAGAAGTAAGGACTATTAAGCTAGACTAAACGTACTATATAAGAGAGATTCTCCCTATATATAATATATAATAGGATAAGTTAAGAAAGACTAGTATCCCTATAAACGGATATAAATCTCTAAGACTTATAGAAGGGATAGATATAAGAACTAACTAAAAGGAGTA
>NW_021941066.1:0-87764 GCF_000721785.1 Aureobasidium pullulans EXF-150 | reverse complement strand
TCTTACCCTATAGATAGGGTAGGCGTATCGTTTCTAGTAGTCGCTACCTTAGATAGGTTTTTAGGCTCTATAGGCTACTACCTTAGGTAGATCGATTAGAATTATAAGGGTATAAAGGTATATAGTAACGTATAGAGTCCTACTAGTAATATAGTTACTAGTAGTAAAGACTAATCGATGCCCTAAGTATCGGTGTCTTTGAAAGTAAAGATATACTTATATATACTAAGCCTCGCTTAGAGGCTTAGGCTTCGTCGTAGAGGCTACCCTAGCCTCTCTAGTAATAGTAATAGAAGACTTACTAAATATATTACTACCTCTAATAAGAATAGTAAGCTATTTAGTAGTACTTATACTAATTGTGCCTTTACTAATAAGGCTAAAAACTATAGCTTCTACGATAGATCTAGTAAGACCTATAAGTAGAAGGATAAGCGTACTAAATCTCCTTAAGTACCTAAGAACACTTTAACTACTAGTAGAGTAAGCTCCTTAAGTAGATAGAGATTCTACTTAAGCCCTCTTTAAGCTCCTCCTATGTTATATAACCCTAACATCTCTTATTAAGATATCTTACTTAACCCTAACCTAACTAGCCGTTATATTAGAATCCTAGTTCTTAATCTATTTAAGGCTACCCTTCCTTACTTAAACGACTTAATTACTAGAGTTACTACTTACTTAACTACCCTTTATAACCTTTAAAACTGCGTAACCTATAGTAAAGTTCTTTAAGTTAAGGAGCTACCTAAGATATTTATTAATAATAAGGAGTCCTTTAATAGTTTTAATTAATGGATTTAAGAGGATAGAACTTAAGGAATAACTTAGAGATACTTAGGTTAGTTAGAAAGGATATAAGGGATAGCTAGAAGGATTTCTTATATTTTTAAAGGCTTAAGAAAGTTTAATACTAATAGAGAGAGAGATAGTACTACCTAATAAGGCTTAAGAATGCTTAAGGCTAGTTAAACCTTATATAATAACTCTTTAATTAAATAGCTTAATAGGAGTTAATTTATTACTATCTTACTATTCTAAACTTAATACTCTTAACTTTAGTTATTTAAATATCTTAAAGTTAGTAAGACCTTCTCTTAACTAGCTTTGAAGGCATTAAGAAGTAGTAATACTTCTTAAAGATAGTAATAATCTATAAGGTATAATTATTAAGCTATAAGAGCTAAAAACTCTTTTAGGTTTATTAGACATTATAGGAATAGTAAAGACATTAAGTATAAGCCTATAAAGACGTAGATATAAGTTAATAATAGCCCTACTTATCTAATACTTAAGTAGTAGCCTCTTAATTATAGACTAATCTCTTAGCTAGTAGCACTAACGCTTATAATTATCTTTAGCTTAATTTTTAATAAGATGCCTAAGGCTAAAAAGCTTAGACTTATACTAGCAGTTTATTAATAAAGAACTTAAAGAATAATTTAAGGTTACTAGTATATCCTTATACTCTCCCTAGAGCTTTAATATCTTAAACTTAGAGTGTTAAAGCTAAATAGGCTTATATACCTAGAGACTCTTAATATATTCCTAAGTAAATGTAGGATATAGAATAAGGCTTATAATATATATAGTTAAATAGTCTATTAACTTATAATATTTATTAAGCTTTAACTAACCTTAGTTAATCTAAACATAGAGAGTTATATAGTAGTCTAGCTAGCTACTTAAAGCTTAAGTATATGCTTTAGTAGTAGCTTAAGACTATAGTAGTTAAGAGATAACTAGCTACTAAGATAGGGCTTTAAGGTTTTATTAAGATAGTTCTTAAACTTATAGAGTAGAGGGTATTAGTAATAGTTAAGAATTAGCTCCCCTATTATAGGTAGCTCGTTAACCTCTTCTTAAAGGTATAGCTAGAGGTAGCATCTTAGATATTGCTATTAAGGAGGTAGGTTTAACTAGTAGTTAATAGGTACTAATAGGATTTAAAGGTATAATAATAAACTTTTCCTTAAGATCTTTAAAGTACTTAAAAAGACCTTCTATTATAGGGATAGTCTACTAGATTAAGCCCTAAGCTCTACCTTTACTATAGCCTTAAAGGATTATTATTACCTTATTAAGAGGTTAAAGGATATCCTAGTATTCCTTTAAGATAGCCTAGTCTAAGGGGTGTAACTAGTTATTAAGTACTAAGGGTCGTTCCTTAAGTTTTAATTAAGGCATTACCTTACTAGGATTATTACGATGCTACTAGGCCTTAAGAACATCCTATTTCTTAGTAATTTCTTCTATAAGAGCTTAAATTAGTCCTTACTATTTAACACCTCTTTTAAGTAAGTTAAAGAAGGTATTCTATCTTATGTTATTATTAGGAATAAGCTTATAAGTATTCTCCCTTTTAAGGTTAGTATCTTAATTAACTAGAGGATAATTTACTTAATAAAATCTAAATCTTATTTAGCGTTATAGAGAACCTTAAATATAGGTGTTAATGTTATAGAACCTACTATAAGGCCCCTTAGATCTCTAAGTAATAATATGAATTATTATAACTAATAGAGCATTCTTAAATAAATTAGGGTCTAGTCTAAAGATAATTATATAAGTAATAAGGTTAATAATATAGCTAATATAGCGAAGTCGACGTTCCTTATAATTAAAGCTATATTCCTTTATAAGATCCTCTAAGTAAGTGTTATTATTAGTAGCATTATTATACTAAAAGTATCTAAGTTTACTAGAGAGATTAAACTTATTAATAATCTCTTAAATAGTATATAAGATATTAATACCTAAGTGATCGCCTATATGCTCTAGAATAGTAAGTAAAAAGGACCTATACTTACTATTAACGTTATAGAAATAAGTAGTAATTCTATAAAAGGTAGTTATCCTTTAAGAGGTCTAGAGGTTAAAAGAGATATTAATCTAGCTTATAGAGGTATTAAGAAAGGACTTAATCCTACTAACATTTACTTTAAAGGTAGCTTAAATCTAGGCTACTATAGTCTTATAAACTAGAAGGTAACCTCTCTTCTTAATAGCTAGATTAAGATACTTTAAGATAGCTTAAAGGCGTAGTAATTTAATAGTACTAAAAGCATTATTTTCCCTAATAATATAATTAAGAAGAAGGGCCTTAAACGTGTTTTCCTTAAATAGGATTATATAGCTATTAATAGCTAATCTATATATTAACTTTGCTCTTTTTACGCTAGGAGATCTATCTAGAGGCCCTATTAAGGACTATTGCTTATATAGTTAATAAGGGGATAGTTATTCTTATATATTATGCACTATATTAAGATAAGTATAAATTGCTAATATACTATTGTTTACTTAGATAGGTTTAAAGCGCTTACTAATGCAAGTATAACATCTTAAATATAGCTAATAGTACTTCTTATGTCGTTTTAGGCCTATTAAGCTTAAGCTTAAGCTTCTAGGTATAGGGAACCTTTCTATAACGCGCTAACTATAGAGCTAAATCTAGCTATTAATACTACCTTTTCTAGAAGTAGAAGGGCTATAGTCCTTATAAATAGTATCGAAGTTAAGAGAGTTATAGTATAAAGGTAGGGGTGTTAGTTTAAGTAGATCTTTAATAGCTATACTTTAGAAGTTATTAGTTCATTATTAAGACGGCGTAATACCTTATTAGGACGTTAAGGGGGTAGTAGAAAGGGGTAGCAATAAACTTTATATTAAAAAGGATAAATTAAGCGTTATTTAGAAGGTCATATTAATAGATATTAATAGATGTAGTATAGTAGAAGTAGTATAGGGACGTATGTTACAATATGGTAGTTAGGGTAATAGATGTAGTAAGAGGAAGTTAGGTAATGTAAAGAAGCTATAACATAAAGACTTCTATACTACAATAGTAGTCGACAAACTTAATTATAACACACGTATTAGTTCTACCCCTTAATAACTATTCCCCCTAGAGCTCTAGCTTCTAACTACTAGGCGATACTTTTCAACTACGTAGAGGTTAAAAGGTTAAGAAGCTAGTTAAGTAGAGATTAACGACACTATTCCTAATATAGTTAGTAACTATACCTAATATAGTAATGCTAAGCTCTTAGACTAGATATCTAATAGATATAAGGCTAGATATGGACTAGATTAGATATAGACCTATATCTATATCTAACCTATATCTAACCTTATATCTATTAGATATCCATTTAGATATCTATCTAGTCCTAGCTCTACCTTTCCCTTCCCCCATTAAATCTAAAACTATAGAAAATACCTCTCTTATTTTCTACTACCTAGATTACTACAACCTTTATAATGTTAATATACTGTCGCATTTATTACACCTATAAACGCCTAAATCCGCCTACTAGTATGTTTAGACCGCAAATTCTTAGTATCGTAATATCTAAACTCTAGAGCAGAGGTGTTAAAATCGATATAAGCTAGTCTAGTTATGTAGTCTAGGGTGTTAGGTTTAAGGTAGGGGAGGTTGTTACTAGGTAAGGGAAGAAGATAGAAGTTAGTAGGAGTATAGGATAGATAGGAGAGAAGAGAAGGAAGGGTAAAGGATAGAAGGTATAGTAGAGGAGAGGAACACTTATAGGCAGTATTAATGTTATATCCCTATTCTAAATTCCGTTTTGCTAATATATAAATCTATCCTATAAGACTAAGTAGATTTAATATTATCATTTTGCTATTAACTATATAATAACAGATATTAGCAATTCGTCCATTTAGCATTAAAATCTAGAATAAAGAACAACTTTTCGCATTATCTATACTTATATCTTTAGCATCGGTAGCAGGGTCGACGGCAAAGATAAATGCTTCGTTAAAGCTAGAGTAGTAGCTAGAATTTAACTCGTAGCCGAATTCGTAGAGGAGAAAGTATACTAGAGGTAAAGGGGTAGGAGGTTTTAGTTTAGCATAGTAGAAGGATAAAGTTAAGAGGAAGGTAGTTATTAACTAGATTATAGTAGTAGGGGTATATATACTTAGATCTTAATCGCTCGAATAAGGTTATTAAGGTAGAAAAGAGTAGGATCTAGAGATAGCTTCTTGTTTATAGTAGTAGGATACTTTATGTCTTTTATATACGAAGGGTATAGTTTAAATGTTAGCAATAGAAAGCTGTTCTATATAGACTAACAAAAGTCTCGGATAGAACATAGACGCTAGCAACGCTAGACATTCTAGGCCCTTAAGATACTAAGATTTCTAGGTCGGAATTTATTAGAGACACATTATTAGTGCCTAAGTATAACCTCTCTATCTTAGTAGTGTTAAGTTTATAACATTAAATTTCTAGATAGGAAAACCCTCGCTAGGATATGTAAGACTTAGGAGGATCTTTATAAGTGAGATAATGGAATCTATAGGTTCATGCAAAAAACATCTAGAACAACATGCATCGCTATATATGTAGTTAACCTACTCTATAATACCCGTTCCTTCTAACGAGTCTAATAGCAACAATTAAGCTACCTCTCGAGTTATGATTATAGCAATATAAAGACCGTTTTAAACGCTAACCTAGGGCAGGAATAAAGAGTTATTACCTCGACTATAATTAGTTTATAAATTAATCCTTAAACTTAATATAAGCATTTATAAGTTAAAGGTATAATGTTCGGATCTCAAGATTTTCTTTTCTCTTTCCCTTTCCTCTTTTTTGCTTTCCTTTTTCTTCCTTTTTCCCTAAAGTCAGAATTGTTAGATCTCCTACCCTGTCATAAAATATGCTTAATTAAAGACTTTCGAACTCGTCTTATCCCTTACAAATTAGAAAAAGAGTGTTATCTCTATTTTAATTAAAGGGGGCCAATTGTTCCTCTATATTAGCAAAGAAGCTTGTATTAAGGACTTGGAAAGATGTTGATGTTGATGTTAATGTTGATTATTCCCGCTTAGTATAAGATTCAGGGAACGCGTGCGCACTGTCGATGAGGATATTCGTACACACATACTTTGACTTTTGATTCCAATAGAGAAAAAGTACTTGGATCAGGTCTGCGTGTTATTCGCTGTTATTGAAACCTGTTGTTCATGAGATTTGTGTCGTATGAGATTTGTGGTCTTCTCGTCCTCATCTCCGTACGTTCGCTCCTCGATCTACCGGCCTTTGGAGGATCCCTCTTCCAAAGTTGCCGCGATGGCGGTTGCGCAACCATATACAAATTCCGACCACGTCAATGCTTGGAAGAGTTCTTATGGGGATATGTGACTTTGTCTTGAAATATATCATCTAGAGCTAGTGCATTTGGAGTTTGACGGCAAGGGTGCTACGCTCATGTCAAACGACACGCAAAACTTACCAGGTATTGCGATAATCGCATAAGAGCGCCAATCTGATTGAGACGTCTTTGCTGCGTCTTGCAACGTGTGTTCAAGCAGTGTTCAAGCAAGCGATGGTATCATGCTGCCATGCGGTCTGATGACGGATAATCACAGGGTACTGGTGGTAGCCATGGTTCACGGAGTCACGGCGTAAGGTCACAGCGAGTAAGACAAAGAGATCACGAGTGGCCGAGCCTGAAGACTTGCAAGAAGGGTTTTTCTCTTACAAATCCAGTCTCAGCCGGCCACGACAGAACAACAGCAGAACAAAGTCTCAGCATTACCTGTGACTCTTCCACTGCGCTGTCGTGGCCAAAGAAAAAAAGAATGTGAATGGGTGGCAGTCAAGCATCATCTTGCTTCAAAGAAACAAGAATCAGCGACACCTGGTTGTGCAAGGGGAGAGCAGATTGCATTTGAAAGGTGATCTGACCTGAACAAGACTAATGCGCCATGTTGAGTAAACCCTCCTCTTATGATTGTCAAGAACTTTTCCGAAGCCGTCACACAACAGTGCGAATAGCTTAGTTGCGGGGAAGGCGGTCGCCGAAACGGCGAGGGCGCTCGGCAACCTGCTGCTGGGCGACGGGGACGACGTTGACGTTGATAGCGTCGAACTGAAAGATGCAGTTAGTATGATGAAGAGAAAGAAGAGTTGATGAGCAGAATCAAAAACTTACGCCGAGGGACTTGAGGAGGTCCTTGGTGTCCTGGTCGACGTCGAGCATGCCAGACTCGGAGTTCTGGGTGAAGTCGAGAGCAGAAACCTCGGGGACGTACTGGTCCTTGCGCTCGCGCTCCTCTTCCTGGAGCTTGAACGAGATACCGCGGACGGGACCACGCTGGATACGCTTCATCAAGTGAGTGGTGTAACCGGCGATCTGATTGATAATGATCAGTTCCTGTTCTCTTCTCATCCGTTCCGAGACTGGAGATGTCCTTACCTTGTTGCGCAGGCGCTTGGAGGCAATGATGGCAATCTCATCGCAGATGCGCTTGTTGGTCTCGAAGTCGAGAGTCAACTTGGGGTAGTAACGCTCAATGATGACCTTGGCGGACTTCTTGACAGTCTTGGTACGAACGCGACCCATTTTTGCGGTATGTGTGTTTTGGCGGAAGAGGAGGTTGTCGAAGAGAGATGTAGTGTTCGCGGCGCGCTTCGAAAAGGGAGAAGTTCGTGAGGATTTGGGAGGCTGAAGTTTTGGCGGTGCTGTTCGGTTAATTGCTTGGCAAGGACTTTCCGGTGCACGGTCCTTCCCGCTTCCTGACTTCACTCTTGAACATCACCACAGACAGCATTCAAGTCATGAGGATGGATTGTAACAATTTTATGCAAGAGATCACAGTAACGATTGACATGCATCGCAGGGAGTTCATGTAAATGGAACAATTTCAATATCTGTACATATCTATACAAGCTCAGCTTCTCAACATCACTTTCGCTGACCCCTAGCCAAAGCCTCAATCTGCTCGAGGCCAGACTTGCTGTCAACACCCTCGCTCTCAAAAGGCGCGGCGCGCGGTTGACGCAATCTCTCATCCGGCAGAGCGGTGCCATATCTAGCATTGACGAAGCCAGAGTCAAGGCGCTGGTTCTGTCTGCCAGACATTACAGGGAAAGACTCCTGTTCCTCCTTGACGGGGTTGCCCAGCTTGATATCCACAGACTGCGGGCTTGCTTCGGCAACATCGAGCCTGATACGACCGGCCTCATCCACATAGGCAGATCTAGGCTGTAACCAGACCTTGTTGCCGCCGGTAAGCGAGAGGTCGAGGTCGGCCAGCGGGTTCTTGGGGCCGTTTCTGGGCCTTGTATCCTTGAAGGCGGTCCTTGCCGAAGGAACGTTGCCTGGTGTGATGCTCGAGACGAAACCACCCATACCAACGTCGGCCTTTTGGTCTCTACCTCTGTTGCCAGCCTTTGTTCGCAGAACACGAGCTTGAACGGGTTCGCGGTCGGCCTGAGGACCGTAGATGGGGTGGTTGTTGATGCTGGCGGTGGTCATGGAATAGTACAAACCGGCCGAAGGGTGAGTGGAGGGAGGACCAGCATCGTTCTTTGCCCTGGTCAACTCGTTGGCAAGGTTACTAGTCGACTGCTGGCCGGCCTGCTTAGGCATGGGGAAGGCGGGCAGATCGAAGAAGTCGCGGACGAGATGGGCGAGTTCACTGTTCAGCGAGTCGTGGTTGTCGCGCAACTCCTTGATCCAGTCGTCCAACTCGTACTTGTCAAGACGACTTCGGTATTGCAGCTCAATCTCGAAGGTGGCGGGATCCGAGTGGTCGCGCATCAAAGTCTGCTCTCTCTGGCGCTTCTTCTCGATCTTGACCTTCTCGAGGAAATTGCGGAACTCGACCTTGTTCTCGCGGACACGGTTCAACAGGTAGCGCTCGAATTCTTCCTCGGTCATGGTGGTGAGGTGAGGACCTTGGGTCTTCCATCTCGTGAGCAGGGTGGATTGATCGACGTTGGGGTCGGCAGACAGGCGTTCTCTCTCCTCCAGAGCACGTTGGGCGGTGAGTCTGGTCTGTTCGAAACCGTGTGGACGCAGAGTGGTGTTGTCGTAGTTTGCGTTGAAGGCGCTAGGACGGAGCTTGTGAGAGTTGTTGGCAATTCCGCTGCGAGCATTCGGCGGCAGGGTGATTGCAATATCCATTTCCTGCCATTTTGCAAGCGATTGGGTGTGGTCGGCGGCGGATTCGAAGTCGGTGATGTGCTCGAGAGTGTCGATGGCCTTGATACGGAGGTGTGGCGTGTTCTTGGGAATGGCTCTGCCGGGAAGAGGACGCTTCAGACCCCAGTCACCGCGTGATCGTGACGAGGCAGGGGAGGAGATGGCCTGGTGGGTGGGATACGGCTGTGTCGCCGTGTCGGAAGTGCGAAGAATCTGGCCTGCCGTCGAACTGGCGATGGGGGCAGCTGGCAGAGGTGGCGGTAGGGAAAAGAGGCGCGAGTTGCGCAGCAGCCTGCCCGTGGGCGAATTGATGGCCTTTGACATTGCGCAGACTCCGACTCGTTCAAACTAGACAATTATCCGACTGCTCATACTTTGAGCATCATCTCTCCCCCGATGGCCGCAAATGCCAAGCAAAGGTCATGTGATTCGGTCCATCATCATCATCATCATCCATCTTCTTCAGAAAGTAACATGGTGAATACAATATCCAAGAAGATCTACATGTCTACACACAAGTCAATTGATAGCTACGCCAAGTAGGGTAGATGCTGCGATAACCATATACAGAATGTCAGATGGTGGATGAGCAGTTCTTGTCTTGGCGGACTCGGGCTTGCAAGTTGCGATTGACGTTTCTGCGGGGCGCGTGCTTGCTGTAAACAAAACAATTGTTGGCCTTGCTTCCTTGTCGCATTCAATCTGCGCCGCCCAACATGCCTTCCAAGTCTGTCGCTACCAAACCGCCAGCCTCCGGATCCGAAGACGAGATTGGCGCTTCCGATCTGGAAAATTCGCGACCGGCTCCTCCCAAGATCAACCGTACTGTCGTGAAGAAACCCGTCAAGAAGGCCGCTACTGCGACCAAGAAGACGACTGCTAAACCAAAACTCGCAAAAGAGCCCGTCGACCCACCAGAAGCTAGCGACGCTGATGAGCCCGAACCTGCCGCCATGGAACCTGCCCCGAAACCCAAACAGAGGAAGAGAGTCTTGAAGAAGGATCTTGTCGCAAAGCATGTCGCGCCTGCCCCTGAGCCCGACCCTGTGCCTGAACAAGAGGCCGCGCCTGCGCCTACAACTGCACCAGTGAAGAAGGCGACCAAGTCCACCAAGGCCAAATCAGCAGAAGCTCAACCTGAGAAAGAAAAACCCGTCGCAAAGTCGAAGCCCAAGACGAAACGCGCCCCGTCCCCTGAACCTGCTCCCGTCATCCCAGAGACACAACCGGAACCAGAAGAGATTGAGCAGTCTATTGTGGAAGAGGAGGAGCCCCCGGCCGATCTTATGGACATCGACAGAGAGCCCTCATCACCACCCCCACCGCCAAAGTCTCATTCACGACAGCCATCTGCCTCGATACAACGACAAGCTGCTCCAGGTGCTGCTTACTCGCGCGCTCGCTCAACCTCCAGACAACCGGGAACCTATTCCCGGGGCCGTAGCGCAAGCGACACGGAAAGAAGAATGGCCGAGTCGGAAGCAAGCCGTAGATTGGCAGATATGACCAAGAAGTACGAAGAAATGCGCATGAAATACGACTCCTTGACAGAGCTTGGCCCAAAAGCCGCAGAAGCAAATTTCGAGCGCTTGAAGAAGGCTACAGACCAGAAAGCAAAGGGTAAATTCAATCCTGACAGACCACACTCCGACATTCCGCTAACACAGGTCGTAGATGCCAATGATTTAATCGCCAGCCTCAAAAAAGAACTCGCCGACCTCCGGAAAACCTCCTCTTCCACGACCGCCGAATCCGCAAAACTCCAATCACAAGTCGCCTCCCTCACATCCGAAAACGAGAAGCTCAAGGGAGACCAGAAAACCACGCATCAAAGCCTCACAGAATCACAGAATGAAGCAAAGGCCCTGACTGCAAAACTGGAAGCCGCGAGAAAGACAAATGCCGAGAAAGTACCAGGATCGGCCGTCAAGAGGATTGATCATGGTAAGATGGGGGGTGCGAGTGCTGAAGCTGTCAAGGAGAATGCGTTGAAGGAAGAACTTTATCGTGATTTGACTGGTTTGATCATCACGAGTGTGAAGAGGAAGGATGGTGAAGATGAGTACAGTTGTATCCAAACCGGTCGTAACGGCAGTAAGTCTTGCATTCATGAGTCATTTCGTGTCATGAACTCGCTGACTTTGTCACTCTAGCATTACACTTCCACCTCACCGTTGCTACCGACAGCGCCGTCACAAACCCCAAGACACCATCTGGACTGAGTTACGAGGACACAGAATTCGCATACGAACCCTTGTTGGATACAAACAGAGACGCCGATCTCATGGATATTCTACCCGACTACCTTACCGAAGAAATCTGCTTCCCTCGAAACCACGCCGTCAAATTCTACACAAAGGTTGTCGAAAGCATGACCAAGAGGGTTGTCGTTGATGAGGATTGAGGCCCCATGTTCGAAGAGCAGGACCCATATCGTCTTCTTTGTCGTTTGTCGAGTATCAGGATTAGTTTTGTCGTTGCCTGCGCGTCTGTTTATCTTTTTGCGTTTGATACCACTTCCGTCTTCTTTTTCTTCTTGAAAACAATGTTCTTTTCCTTTTTGTTTATTAAAGCGTTTCGTTTTTTACACCCTTTGGTCTTTTTGAATCATCATTGCGATCGACTCAACTCGCCCTGCACCTTGCATTCAACCTCTCGTGAATGGCATAATTTGTGCGGATGCGATTGTTGAAACTGGATCCGAAAGTGTCAAAGCTCAAAGTGGGTGGTGAAAGGCTGCCAAGAACAGCATGTGTTGAGATCTGCAAGGTGCTTGGTAGACTATGACCCGTCCAAGCCGTCCAAGGGCCTAGAACGCTCCTTCTGCGCACCACTTCCCGGTTCCCCGTCGCACCCATCGACAACAGTCAGGAGTCAGGACTCCCTGTCACGGCGCAAGCGGCTCGATTAATGGAGAAGCAAGCATCTTCTACAATTCTCACGATAAAGCTTTTCCTACGGTTTCCAGATTCTGGCTCATCGAGTTGATAATACGGATGTTTCGACCATGATTCTGATCAAGAGCTGTTTCATCTTGCAAGAATGTTTTCGCTGAGCGTCCCGTAACCGTGAAAGAGGATAAAGTTCAGATCTGCAGGGCACACGGATGGTTGCTCCGAAGGAGATCCTAGAGGACGATGCGAAAAGTGGACCAAGAATTGTACTCGTACGTCTTCGACTTTCGCAATCGTAGTTGGAGTCTTCTGTTACAATCACAACTCGTCTTGCTGTCGCAGAACACAGAGAGTTTGAAGCACCATATGAGATTACTGGAACCTGTCGCATAATGGAAGCCGACAACCCGGTAGAGCCTCCGCCCTTGAATCGGCACTCATCCAAACAGTCCGAGTCGCTTGTCTTTTCACGTCGTACGGAATCGACGAGAGAACGTGAAGTCTTTCGGCAAGTACACTAAATTACAGGCAACTTCTCTGCCGCCTGGGACATCAACTAATGTTTGCTCGGTCTGTAGTCTTTTGCGACCATGGATAGATACCTTCCAGCACACCGTTATACCCCACCTAGATTTTGCTTCTGTCGATACTATATCACCACAAGGATCCAACGACACCGCTCTTGCTGCCTTTGCACAACTAGGAGCCTTACGTCTGAATGCTGCGCGATGCTTTGTTTCCCTGGTGTCCTCCTCGACCGAATACGTACTGGCTGAAAGTACGAGGACGCTATCCTTACAATACGACGGCACTCACGACAAAAGCGATGGACTCTTCTTGGGCACGTCTGCCTTTCCACGAGGAGAGGCAATTACACAAACCGCCATGCGCGAATGGCGCCGTGCATCTGCGCCACGACCTTCTCCTCCCTCAGACATGCACTACTACACCCAAGGCTGTTCGGATAATTGGCTGATAGTCAGTGACGCCACTCTGGAAGACCAGTACTCAAAACTCCCATTCCTACAAGCATTCTCAGCCACGCCAGTTCGGTTTCTATGCGCCGTTCCAATCAGATCATCCCTGGGAAGTGTGCTGGGCACCTATCTCGTAGTCGACGAAAAGCCACGCTATGGACTCAGTGTTGCTGAAATGTCCTTCCTTGAGGATATGTCGCGAACCATCGCAAAACACTTTGACGTTGTTGCAGCATCGGCGCGCCAGCAGAGGGCAGAAAAGCTAATTCAGGGCATAGGTCTTTTCAATACTGGAAAGGACAGCTTACGAGCATGGTGGCTTACCCAGGACAATGAAAAGAGTGGTCGAGCGAGAGGTACACAAGACATGACTGAAGCCGGCAAGACATCTCAAAGGGCGCGTCTGGATAGAGCACTTGGTCCGGATAATTCACCTGAAGATTATGAGAGACGGTCGACGCGAACTGCAAGTGTGCAAGGTGCACCGAATGATACCTCTGTGAAAGATTTCGCAGACGGCAAGAATGATGACAGGGGTGACAGGGGTGAAAAGAGTGACGGACAGGAAAAAAGCAGATCCCAAACCCAGACCACGTCCAGTGAAAAACACTCTGCATCAAGTCAAGGGGGATTACACCGAGCCGATTCGAAGACGCAACGCACACCCAATTCCAAAAAGTCTTCAACCTTCAACCTAGAGGCGGAGGTCCAATCAAGTTATGCTCGCGCCAGCAATTTACTCCGTGAGGCTCTTGACGCCGAGGGAGTATTGTTCCTGGACGCAAGCATGGCCTACACGCTCGATTCTGTGACAGCCGCGATGCACGAGACTTCAGCAACATCCGGAACATCGGCCCCCAGTACATCAGAGATGGATCTTGAATCTACCGACACGGCTATGGATAAGACGAAAATCAGTACTTGCAAGGTCTTGGGCTTCTCAACGCGTGCGAAATCAAGCTTGAAAGGCTTCCTGCCATCAAAGAACCACCTTGGCCTATCTAGATCGTTCCAACGGCAACTGATGAAACGATATCCTGGCGGTAATATATTCAATTACGCCGAAACTGGCGAGTCTCACTCTAGCTCAGGTGAGGAGGGGTCGTCTGGTGAGCCCGCTCAGGGTGTTCCCCTGAATGCTTCAACTGGTAAACCCAAGTCATCTCGGTCTCGATCAGCGAAAGATGGAGTGGTGCTGAGCGGAATATTCCCTGGTGTCAGCAGTGTCATATTCTTGCCAATATGGAATGCTTCCTCTTCACGATTCAGCGCGACAGTCATGCTATGGGACACTACCCCTCTCCGCCACTTTGACAAGGCCGAAGATGTAACCTACCTCCGCGCATTTTCCAACAGCATTATGGCGGAGATGAATCGTTTTGAGACAATGGCTGCAGACCAGGCCAAGTCATCGTTCATCTCGTCTGTAAGCCATGAGCTCCGAAGCCCCCTGCATGGTGTTCTCGGTGGCGTGGAGTTCTTGGAGGAATCCAATCTTGACTCGTTTCAGAAGGACATGGCTCGTTCGATCAAGATGGCAGGGATCACATTGCTCGACACGTAAGTAGTACCCCCTTTTACCCCTTTCTCAAGCACTCGGGTTCCCCAAGCTCACATCAACAGTGTCAATAATATCTTGGATTACGTCAAGATCGAAAACGACGGACAGCAACAGACTCGGCATTACAAGGCTGGATTGGAGCGAAAGAGTAGCAATGCTATCCTCGATCATGGGCATGAGCTCATGAATCTCAGCAAGTTGACCGAAGAGTGTGTTTCCCGCGAGCCTCAAAATCGGTCCATATACTGACAATCATCATAGTGTCGTGGATACCGTCATCACGGCAAAACGTTTCGAGGCATTGGCAACCAGTATTGAACCTTCCTCGAACTCTACCGACACCGACAACGCACCCAGCCCGGTCTCGGTCTCTCTCGTGATGCATCAGCTCCCTCATTGGTGGATCAGGTTATCGGTAAGACACAAATAACTACATATTTCCAACCCACAACACAATGCTGACGGAATCAAGCCCGGCGCATGGACTCGAATATTGACCAATCTCGTCGGAAATGCCTTGAAATACACCAAACAAGGGTCTGTCCGGATAAGCATCAGCGTAGAGGATATTGTCGAGACGACAGAAGATGCGGATCGCCGACCTATCGTCCTTGTTATAGAAGACACTGGCATCGGCATGTCTTCTGAATTCTTGCAGACAGGGTTGTACACACCTTTCCAGCAAGCAGATTCTCACGTCAATGGAACCGGTCTCGGATTGAGCATTGTCAAAAGCTTGCTTGCTGGTTTAGATGGTAAGATATGGATTACGAGCGAACCTGGACGAGGTACCAGAGTCCAGGTCAATTGCTTAGTCGACTTTGTCAAGGACCCGCCCAGCAGCACTGGCTCCGATGATGAGTTGGCCGGAGCATTTGCTGCTCTACATCAGCAACGCATCTGCCTCTTGACTGCTGGAGAAGAAACGACTGATCGTCTCTCTGCCGTCAGAAATGACTTTTCAGAAGTCTGCGTTGCGGGTCTGAATGCAACGCCATCTCTGGTTTCGTTTGCAGACTCCAAAAATCTCGGTGACTTCAACGTCGTAGTTGATACGGATTTGATTGCACAGCAAAAACAGGATCCTACCTATCTGGAACACCTTTCTCGAAGTGCGACCAGCTCGCATCGTCTCATAGTGCTGAGCTCCTCGATTCACGACGACACTACAGCACGTACACGCCAGATTATGGGTAAATTTTGTACTCTTGTCAGCCAACCGTATGTAAAACGCATCTGCAGAATGATTTCAACCTTCCTTCTTGCTAATTTTGATTCATAGACTCGGTCCTCGCAAGATCGCTCGTGCTATCACAAGAAGTATGGAGGTGTCGAGTACTCCATTGGGAGCGCAAGGCAGTGAGCTCAACCCAGCTCGTGGCTTTTACTCCCCTCAAAGTGGCCGACCTGATGGTCGATGGAGGGAAATGTCGCAATTACCATCAGCGAACGATCGCAACACAACCCCACCAGCACCATCATTAGAATCAAATGATTCTTACTTCCCAGGCATACAAGTAAACAAAAGCCAACGCACAGAAACTTCGGAAACACCTAGCACTGAGCTACCAGATGAATCTCCTCCAAAATCCATCCTCCTGGTCGAAGACAACGAAATCAACATGAAACTCCTCGTCGCCACAGTTAAACGCCTGAAACTCCCTTACCACTGCGCACAAAACGGGCTCATCGCACTAGAAACCTACACCGCAAACCCCTCATCCTTTTTTCTCATGTTGATGGACATGTCCATGCCGGTCATGGATGGTTTCAAAGCTACTACACAGATCCGCGCGTTTGAGAAAAGGGGTAAGCTGCAGAGGTGTAGGATTGTTGCGCTCACGGGTGTTACGGGGGATAGGGCGAAAAAGGATGCCATGGCGAGTGGGGTTGATGAGTTTATGGCCAAACCGATTTCCATGAAGCAGGTTTCTAGGATTGTGGAAGGTCTTAGAGATGGGTGAGTGGGCCTTATATCTCTCGTTCGAAATCCGAGAGAGCCATGTCAATTGCGATGACTTTTGCAGCCACGCAAGGCGATAAGAAGTTCGTGCGTATGCGATGCTGTTTTCTCGACAGAGACGTCAATATGATGCTCTCTCTTGACTCTTCGGCGGGTAACGTTTACGCACCGCACCGCACCGCACCGGACCACACCATGAGGCTTATCAGAAGCTTACCCATCACACTGTAAAGCTCAAGTCACAGCCGTCGATCTCGAGGCAACACATCAACGCAACTCCACCACGACAGATATTCTACAAATCAGAAAGAGACCTGCCACCAAGACTGAGGAAATGTGTCTACAGTGTCTTTCCAGATATCAGCATAAAGCATACAACGCGACGCTATCAAGCTGAGATTTGTGCGACCTCGCGAATGATTTGTTATGGAGAAGTGCACAGTTGTTCCCATCTTTCGAGCACTGAGATGCAAGGCAAACAAACGGCTTGCTTGATGTGTTTTCTCTTCGACTTTCCCCAAGGTTGCAAGAAGTCGTCGGCATGACTCACAAACATGTATGGAACAAACCCAGCTGGCTCCCCGAATCGCAAAGAGACAAAGAATGGCATACTTTGATCTATGTGATATTTATCAACAAGCGATATTTTCTTCAAGGCAATGGAATTGTGAGACACTTCATGTGTGGAGGAGATAGGGCATCAGCACTCGATGATGTAGATATATATATACCTTGCTCTTCTGCACCTCTTGTGTAATTTTTCACCCGCCGTCAACTTTGCATACATGCCATGGATATCTATCCATCACACACGTTCAAATCCTTGATCTCTTTGAATATCTCCCCAAGACACCCCTTCTCCACTAAAGGGATATTATCATGATCCGTATCATCCACACCCTTTGCTGCAAAATCCACTTGTCCTTGTGCATCATTCCCCCTTTTCCAGCATTCTTCGAAATACACTTGGCCGCCTCTACCTATGATTTGATCTGATGCGGCGAAATAGGCTCGGATGGTCAGGGGACGTGATTGCTGGGGATAGAGTTGTTGGAGAGAGGAAATTGTGGTGGGGAGGGAGGTGTGGGTGCACCAGTCTTTGCTGTCTTTTTGCATGCAGAGGTTTGCATCGGCGGAGATGCCACTGTTGTAAGGATCCCGTGGCATCAGTATAGCCACTTTACGGTATATGATACCCAAAAGAAAGATGGAAGAGAAAGAAACCAGGGGGAGTGAATAAGAAAAAGCAAAGCAAAGTAAAGCAAAAGCATACCTCATATCCTCCAATCTGGCATATTTGCCTTGTAATTTGCACACTTCTGACCAACTCTTACTGCTCATATCATAGTAGTTTTGGCATTGGTCCTCTGGCAAATCATCCGTGACGCCCATCATACCCGAAGAAAATTGGACGGAAGGAGCGATATATCCGCCCACGAAAGAAGTGATATGATGCAGCGATCCTACCAATGCAGAGGGCAATTTATCAACCACCTGCATCAACGGTGCTGAAGAGAAACAAGGATGGACCCATGGAGCTGTTCGGCATCTCCATTAGTAAAGCTTGCTTTTTGGGTAACAAGGAAGGGGCGAGGGTGGGGAGGAAATTGCATACTTAAAAAAGCGGCGTATGGGTGCTGGGGATGTAGGAGATGAGGGAGCAGGAGGAGGGTGTTGATGGCGTAAATCGCACCGGCCGAGTGGGATAGTAATGATATCGTCTTGACGCCTAGATGCTCGAGTACGGCGGGCACGGCGTCCAACCATACTTGTACTCTTTGATCCAGAGGAACTGGTGTCGAACCACCTACTCCCGGCCTGAAAACCAGATTGAAAATCAGCATCTCCATTCCTGAAAGCCAGAAAAAAAGAAAAGAAAGAGGTAGAAAGGAAAAATGAGCTGGCGTGAGAGAACACATTTAAGAAAAAAAGAAAAAGAAAAAGATGGAACAAAAAATGACCTCACCTATCGATAAAAATCACCCTGACACCCTCCTTCTTCGCCAAAGCATCTAATCTATATAGCAAAAGGCGTGACGCTCCCATGCCTCCGCAAATCAGAATAGTCTCGAGATCATTCTTGCCGTCGTCGTCAAATCCTGACGTGGTCGCAAAAGATACGCGGAGTTTCTGATGCGCGGAAGTTGGATCGATGGTTATGGATTGGTGAAAGCATTTCTGACTGGCAAAGGCTATTGCATCGTCTTTGGCTGATGTTGTCGTGGACATCTTTGGCGTCTGTGCGTCCTGTGCGTCCTGTGGTATATGCGGTATTGTCGATTCCTTTCCTCCAACTCAGCAAAACCAGACCACCAACATCAAAAATACCACAAGTATATCAAAAGGAAACAACAGTAGGAGAAAGGCAAAAGACAAGTAAGAAAACATTCACGTTGGGGAGGTCTTGCGAGAAAAACGCCGGCTGTCTGCCTGATTGATCCTGAAGGATGATGGACAAAAGACCCACCCGATTCGGCAAATGGTGCTTTTATGCCGATACGACTTTGAAGAAAACCCGCAAACCTGGTTATGTGTTTTGACACATGTTATAGAGTGAGCGGTCGCTTCTAGGTGCGATGCCATGAAGTGTTTCGACGGCGGTGGATCAACGGCCGAGAACACAACGAAGGCGGCATCGGGCTCTGAGTATCGCTGCGACTCACTCGGTACAGAAACTCAATCCAAATCCGCAAACATGAAAGAAGTGATTGGTACAATGAACAGTAACAAGAAAAACGATTATGTACAACAACAACAACAAGGAAAACTCCTTATACCCATGAATCTTCTCAATTCTACAATCGTATTCTTATCATCATCGAAAACAACACATCTAAGAATCCCATCCTACCCACTCCCTCCCAACAACCCTCCACACCCTAACTTCTCCACTTCTAAGGTCACCGAGACGGAAACTCTCCATCCTTGTCTTGGGTTTCTCCCTCCCTTGCTCCCAAGCTCTGACCTTCTTCTTCGTACCATCCCAATCGACGACAACTGCAACATGAGTATTTCCCATACCCACATCCATGGAGTATGATTTGTGCATGGCTCCATGTTTGCCTTGGAGTTTGGCATTGCGGAGAGTGACAATGTCACCAGGGCGGATCTCGTCGTGTTGTTGGACAGAGGCGTTGGCCAGGTTGGCGTAGACGAGGGCGCCGTATGCACGGGTACCGACTGGTTTGAGTGCATCATTGAAGGGTTTGAGGAGATCAAGGACGAGGGCGTTGGGGCTGCCATTACCGACGACGTGATCCTTCTTTGTCGCTGCGGCTTCTGAGATGCGGGCGCCGTATTTCTGCCATGCGGTTTCGAGTTGGTCTTGACGAAGACGGGGTGGAGGAGGTTCATGTCTTTGTTCAAGTGTAGCTTCTTGCGGGTTCTGGCCGTCGTAGCGGGCAGTGATGACGGTTTGACTGTAGTCGATGAACAAGACATAGACGTCCTTTGTGATGGCCGTTCTACCGCCGCGTCTTTGAGTCACATTCTCCTCAACCTCGAACAGAATGTCACTGCGGTTCTGGAAAGTTGGAGGAGGAGTGTTTGGTTGTGCCCACCAAAGAGTGTTCTCGGCAAGGTCGATATCCGTGGCGATATGACCGTCCTGCATGGGCCTAGAAACATCCATACTGCGACGCATGTTCATCGAGGGACGACTGACATCAAGCGATTGACGAGATTGGTGGGTCGATGAACGGGCGGGCGGCGGTGGTTGAGAAGGAGGCAGAGGTGCAGCACGATCTTGATCAACAGGAGGAGGTGGAGGTGGGCGGTCCATGGACTGACGAGGAGGCGATGCACCGTAAAGATCGTCAGAACTGTCATCGGCGTACTCTTGCGGAGCAGGAACGGGAGCTGGTGCGCTCGGAGGTGGGGGTGGTACAGCACGGATCGGCAGAGCACGAGAAGGCTCTTGGTAGTCGTCCTCGTCATGCTCGTACTGCTCGTATTGTGTAGGAGCGTGAACAGGCACAGGTGGTGGAGCCACGCGGGGTGCGTCGATTGAAGCTCTTGTTGGTGCAGGTTGAGATGGCGGAGGAGGAGGCACAGCACGGGGAACAGGAGCAGGAGCAGGTATGTCGGTCTCCTCAAGGCTAGAATCTCTGGCATGCGACTTCAAAGCATCCTTGTGGTTGACGCCAGATGCAATGTCAGTATCGTAGTCGCCTTCGTAATCACTCTCGCCCTCGTCAGGCTCGCCAAGAGGAGCGCTCGGAATGATGGGAGGCAGCTGAGGAGCACCAGCAGGCGGTGGCGGGGGAGGAGCGCGAGCCTGCGGAGGAGAGGACATGGTGCCAGGTATAGGGGGAATGCGACTCTGTCTTCTCTCTGAGCTCGGCGTGGCAGGAGAATTGGGCGACATGGCGTCTATGCTGCCAAAGGTTGAAGCACGCTTGGTCGAGCCCATAGATGGTGAGCGGTTTGCCTCTGGTCTGGGGATTGGTGGAGGGACGCCTCTTGAAGTGTCTGTTGACTGCCTCGTAGGAGCTAGAGAACGCTCATCATCCGACTCCTCGCCCTCGGTTGGATCAACCTGCGTCTCGATCGGTGGAGGTGGAGGAGGTACAGGTCGGCCTGGAATAATGTTAGATTCGAGTCGCTTAGACGATTCAATCGACGACTCACTCTCGGGGACTGGTGGAGCAGGCACTGGACGACCAGTGGGCACCGGAGGAGCGCGCTCACTGGTGGGAGATGGCAGAGGAATTGGAGGTACGCGATGTACAGGCTCAATGTGTGGTGGCGGCTGAGGCTTGATGTCTTCAACGTCCGGCACAACCAAAGGCTCTCTTTCATGTGTGACCGATGTGTCGTATTCAGCCTCTTTCTCAACACCAATCTGAGTGTCTTCAGCCTCTGGACTGCGTACTGTCTGCATACCGGGGATGGGCATGACAGGAATGCGAGGAGCTTGAGCAATGGGCGACTGAGCAGCCTCGTCTGTCTCGTGTTTAGGCTCTCTAGCCTTCTTGGGCTTGGGAGGAGCAGGTGCCATCATGCCGGGCATTCCAGCGGGAGCTCCGAACATGCCCGCCATGCCCATACCGCCACTCATCTTGGCCATGCGCTCTCGAAGCTCCAAGCGACGACGTGTTTCGGCATCCATCTCATCCTCTTCTTCCTCCTCGTCCTCGGTTGTATCTTGCTGCTCCCCGACGTCGGCTTCTTTGATAGGAGCTGCGGGTGCACGCGGTGCCTGCATGGATCTTCTGGCGGGCTGAGTCGAGTCGCTGTCAACGTCATTCTCCTCGGTAATGTCTCCAGCTCCGGACATGTCTGCGTCGTTGGCATCGCTGTACATTTCATTGGCAACAGCAGGTGATGCTGGCTCACGAGACACTCCACGAGCAGATGCGCCGCGGGTACGTTCGCGTTCACGAGGCTGGTCGAGCGATTGGCGGACATGGCGCTCGGCTTGTTCGACTTCCAAGGGAGCTTCTTCCTCTTCTTCTGGGGCCACGACAGGTGCTTGAGGAACTGGTGGAGGTGCAACGGCCTCTATCGACTCATCCGTGTTCTTCTTGACGGGCTTCTTGGGCTTGGGCTTCTCGCTCACGTCGGCTCTGCGTGCAGCTTGCTCCATCTGCTGCTTCTGTAGCATGGCGATTCTCTCCTTCAGACTCTGCGGTTTGGGTTGGTCCTCTTCCTCTTCACCAGTAGGCGATTGTGGGTGTTCCGAAGGCAAGAGACCAGCCTTTGCTGCATTCTCATCTGCCTGAGCTTGGTCTTTCTGAATGTCAGGGTCTTCTTCCCTGCGGTAGACCTTCTGTACAGGCTCGACCTTGGGTGGAGGGATGTATGCATTCTTGCTCGGGGGAGGTGCGACGAATGGTTTCTTGACAAATGTGGGAGCAGCGGGCTTGAAGGGAGCAACGGGAGCGGCTCCGGCATTGTTGAATGCGGCAATGCGATCTCTGAATGAACTAGGCTTGCTGCTCACAGGCGGAGGCTCTTTCTTAAAGGGCTCTGCCTTGACAGGTTCCGACTTGGCGGGCTCAGAGGGAGCTGGCTTGGGCGCGGGCGGAGGAGACTTGATTGTCTCGCGGATGGCTGGTGCTTCTGCTTGAGGAGATCTGACCGTCTCTTGAGCTGGCGGAGGGGGAGCAGTTTGTCTGGCTGGCGGAGGAGGTGAGAGGTTGCGAGGAGGCAGCGGTACTGGAGCAGCCTCGGGCTCAATGACGGACTTGGATTGGGCGGGAACGGGTGGAGGCTCGGCGAAGCTGTCGTCGTCGTCCTCCTCATCGGCTTCCTCGGGGAAGGCGCCTACTGCAGGTTCGGGGACAGGAGCCTGCGGTGGAGGAGAGCGCATCTCTGAGACGGGGCGTCTGGCGGGTCTTGAGGGAACCTCGGGCTCGTAGCGCTCGACAAAGTTCTTGGGAAACAGACCACGGTGCTTGCCACCTGAGGCGTCCGTGTATTCGCCTTCATACCAGTCGGCGTCTTCCAGAGCTACGACGGTGATGATCTGGCCTTCGGGAAACGGAAGGTCATCTTCGTGTGGGCTTGAGTACTCGTAGACTGCCTTGACCTTGAACGGCGGTCCTGACATGTCGATTGCCTGCCTGGAGCCTGTGTCGACAATCTGATGGCGGGAGAGTGGAGTGAGGGAATTGGCGTATATGTCTTCTTCAGGGTGTATAGCTCTGTGTCGGCAGTTCAAGGGTGTAATGGGGGGAAGGTCGGACTGCCGGGGCTCTTGTTTCCACGTTGGACGCTTCGTCATGTTCTTGGCGTGAACGAGACTCCCGCCCGGGCCTCCAACGTCCGACGTCGAGAGCCACACGTCAGCCACAGTCAGCCACAGGTGAGCTACATTTTTGTGTCACTCGCCGCGACACTTCTTCACCTCAACTTCCAGACCAACACACCACAAAACATCAGAACTTGAATCTCTCACCACTGGACATCGCCAAAATGTCAACTCCACCGGAACAACCAAAATCAATCCTCAAAAAGACGCACGATTCTCTCACATCACCATCAGACGACCTACCAACCAACCTCAAGATCCAACCAAAATCAGATGCCGAGCGCAAACGTCTCGAAGTCGCTGTCCAACATGCCCGCCTGATTCAAGAACAAAAAGCCATCATGATAGCAAATCTGGACGCCATCGAGGAACTATCCGAATATCCCGCTTCCGAGACACCGACCGAGGCAGAAATCAACGCCTTCCTGGGATACATGATTTCATTCCAACCTGGAGATTACGATGCACTGATCGAGGAACGCCATGTTAACGACAGGTGTGGATATACCTTGTGTCCTAATCCGCCGAGGAAGCCAGTGAGAGCGCCATGGTTGAAGAATAGGGGTGTGGAAAACTGGTGTTCCGATGACTGTGCAAAACGTGCCTTGTACATCAAGGCGCAGCTTGACGAAACCCCAGCGTGGGAGCGTAGAGCAGGCGAGAAGAATCCTTTGGTGTTGTATGGCGCGAACAAGCAACCAGCACAAGGAACTCAGATGCAACTACCCGTGCGGGAGAAGGCACCTCAGAAGGATACTGACGATCGCGATCTTGCCTACGAGAGAGGCGAAGTCACCAAAGTGTCGGAAACCAAGATGGACAGAGTGTTGAAGACGGAGGTCCTCGAGAACAAAACCATATCTTCCGTCATGCCGCCAACACAGACCAGATTCGCCGACAGCTCAGTACACGACCTCATCGAAGGATATCAACCGCGAGGCGTCCAAAAAGGCAGTCGTATCACCGTAAAGCCTGAGGATTCAGATAGCGATGAAGAAGATGCTTGAGTCAAACTCGACTCGAGACCGAGATCACAGGGAGCTCATGACAAATTCAAAACCATGAATCGGGAGAGTGGTCACATCAATGAGGAATAGGTATCGAGTCTGTTTCTTTTGCTTCTCCTTCAAATCTCTCAATCTTTCATCAAGTCCACTCCTACACTTTGCAATGCTTCCACCACCCAGCCAGGGTATTTCTTCTTATCTCCTGCATACAATCTTGCAAAGTACCCGCGCAGGAACGCAGGATACTGATCTGCAATGATGGCTTCGCGGACCCTTCTCATCAAATCGAGGAGATAGTGTACGTTGTGTATACTCAGCAGATGTGCACCTGCAGTTTCTTTTGCTGCGACATGGTGAATGTAGGCGCGTGTGAGTCCCAGACCGCCGTCTGAAGAAGGTCGACAGATAGTGCACTTGCAACCGGGACCCACAGCGCTGAAGTCATCTGCGTAGGAGGCGTGGCGGAGATTCAACACGCCTGAAGAGGTTATGGCGTTACCGAAGCGCTGGAACGAATTTAGTAGAGCCCTAGAATGATGCAAGATCAAGACTTACTGCTGTTCTTGTAGGCCATACACAATCAAACATGTCTGCGCCCAGAGCCACAGAGACGACCAAGTCTTCAGGATATCCAACACCCATGACATATCTCGGCTTATCATCAGGCAGCATATCCGTACACGTACTGACAACCTTACAATATTCTTCCTTCGCCTCACCACCAGACAAGCCTCCAATAGCAATACCAGGTGTATCTCTAGCGACCATCTCTTTACAGCATTCCTTTCTCAAATCCAAATCTAGACCGCCTTGGATAATGCAGAAGAGGTTTTGCGACTCGGGTTTCTTGTGGGCGGCGATGCAGCGGTCTAGCCAGCGGATACTACGGTACATGGCTTCTTTTATGCGGGCGTGGTCAGGCGATGTGGTGGCTATTACATCGTCGAGTTGCATCATGATATCTGAGCCTATGCTGGTTTGAAGGGAGATTGAGTGTTCGGGGGTCAAGAGCATGGGTGTGCGATCATGGGGGCTGAGGAAGCGGACGCCTTCTTCGGTGACGGTCGCTAGTTCGAGGAGGGAGACCATTTGGAAGCTAGAGATGTGAGTGGTGGACTCGTGAGTCAAGAGACAAGACGGGCGTACCCTCCACTATCTGCATAGTGTCAATGCAGGTACTTGGTGGAAGTTGATGATTTTTGTACCTGTCAGAATGTTGTGTGGCCATGATTGTAGCTTGTGAGCACCACCAATGGCGTCGAGAGTAGCTTGACCAGGCTTCAGACCACTGTTACCAAGATCAGAAAGGTAGCGGTGGTGAGGTTAAGGTACAATCACAGATGATAGGTGTTGTTCAGGCACAAGCGACAGCTAGTCTCGTCGAGTTGATGAGGAGTCAGACCCTTGAGAGAAGCTTGTGTCGCGACAGGCATGAAGATGGGCAAAGGAACAGAGCCATGAGGTAATTGCAGAGTAGCAGCACGAGCCTTGGTGACCTTGATGGTTGTTCAGTAATTACCTTGGTATAATTATCCTACGTGGCGCGACATACCGAGCACCTTGCTACAGACTCATAGGTCAAAGCCGAGTGCATGTTGCCAGCTACGGCTTTGACTGTCTTGAGTGAAGCGATGTTGTTCCTGAACAGGCTTGAGACCTGTTGTGTTTTGCGGAAAGAAAGTCCCTGATCGGATGTCGATTAATGGACGGGCCGAGCGACTTGGCCGCCGCCGCTTTCACATGCATTCCCGAAGCTTCCAGGGTCCTTCGCCGCCATCCAAGTCGCTGTCGTAAGCAGTTGCTTGCCTTGACCAAGACTTGACAGAGGCGACGGATAAAAGCAGCCGTCGCCGTCGCCGTCGCAATCATGTCGTCCTCATCTACTCCGGATCCATCCACGGAACAAAGCTACAGCACAATGGCCACGGCCGACGTCGAAGCGATTGGCGCGCACTGCCAAATGTCCTTCTGCCATCAACTCGACTTTCTTCCTTTTAGATGTGAGAGTTGCAAAGGGTGAGTTGATATCCCTCCTTGCGACATGGTCATAGAGGATACTGACATGTCCCAGCAAATACTGCCTTGACCACCGTTCGGAAACAGCGCATTCATGTCCTAATGCAGGCGCTTGGGCAAGAGCACGCGCCGCCCAGGAACGAGCCAACTACACGCCTTCGCCCAAGCCGTCCGTCCTCACTCACGAATCGCAATGTTCCGAGCCGTCGTGTAAGACGCTCATCAATACCGCCCTAGTCCCAGGTGTCGAATGTAATGCCTGCAACCGCAGCTACTGCCTGAAGCATCGTCTACGAGAAACTCACGACTGCGCAAAGCTCACCCCTATAGGAGCTCGCGCGAATAAAGAGAAAGGCCTGAATGCCCTTGCTAAACTACGCGCCTGGGGCCAGGCCAAACAGAAGAGCATGGCCGCTCCAACGACGACAACAACCTCTGCCAAACCATCTACCTCATCCGCAAAACCACAGACGCCTGCCCAGCGTCTTCGTGCCACGGCTGAACTGAAGAAGAATGCCAAGGGTGATGCCAAGGTAGCAATGGAGAAGCGCATATATATCAACGTCGAGGCTTCTGCCGATACAACAAAGGCGAAGCATCCCACCGGTCAGTTCTTCTACTCATCTGAGTGGAGTATCGGTAGAATCCTCGACCTGGCTGCCAAGTCGCTCCAAGTCGAGAACCTCAACAATCGTGTCGAGGGTGAGGAAGACAAGTTACGTGTCTTCCACGTTGAAGGTGGACGACTCCTCGACTTTGGTGAGAAGCTCGGTGCTGCTGTCAAGACTGGAAATACCATCGTCTTGCTGAGAGGCGTCGGTCCACCCGTTCCGGATCTTATCGTTCTTGACCCGTAGACACCTGGCTCTTTTGTTTCATCTGCGTCATGCTTTTTCTCTTCCATGATACCCCTTCTGCATTAAGCAGCTTCATATCTCACCATGCCAGCTTTATTCGTTATCCTTCTCTTTCTCCATTCTCCTCTTCATTCTCAAACTCTTTGTTGACCTTCAGGACATGACGATCATCCGCCTCTCGTACTGCGACGCGTATGACTTCTGATCCGAATCCGAGTTCATCTTACCCAAGGGGTTCCAAGCCTATCCGTTCCTGTTGACATCGAATCTTTGCAATCTTAGTATGCGGTTCGGCCGTTGTTTACAATCCGTCGTCATTATCTCTTTTCCATCCATCTCTCAGCTGTTCGTAACTATCAACAAAGTGCAGCAGTCATGAATTCAAGGTCTCAAGGTCGGTGGCAATCAAATCGTGCCCTCCGAGGAAGCCAACACCCATGACACGAGATGGATTCAATAAAGGCATCCACTCACACGGCTGGATATCCAAATGGAGAAGAACGTGTGGGGCAACGTCCGTGCGCCTTCGTATAAGAGTCCTTCGAACGCTCCGTCAAGCCTCCCTCCCCTTGTCAACGGTCGCATAAGCACCAAAATAAGATCATGGTAGATAATGAGGTCGGTGCCCTGGCGCCTTGAGTTAAGTCTTGTTCTTTTGGTCTGTTTTCCTGCTCTCTCTTCGCATACTCACGTTCCTTTAACCACCATCTTGCTACTTCTGTAGCGTCCATTCATTTGTTGATTTTCTCTCACGCCATCCAATTCGCAAAAACCTTACGCTCTTTATTTGAACCCTCGTACACGAATATCAATGAACCCTCTGAGACAACGTTGAAGCTGTTCTATTCCTGTCGATCACCCACAATCAACAACATACAATACTCAACAATCAACAACGTAGACCAAAAGAATTTCTGAATTTCTGAACTTCTCGGATTTCACGATTTATTGCAACAATCACATCAAACGCCAAAATGCGTACGACAAATCTCATATCCTTGGGCTTAGCAGCTCTTGCACTTCCAAGTCAAGCTATCGACCTCGACATCAACGATGATGGTGAGTGACCGGGCTGAATCTTTGCACACTCACGGTTGCATACTGACTTTCTTTTTCTCAAAAGCATCCATCAAATCCGCCGCCTCGACGGTCGCATACGGCATGATGAAATACTACCACGGCAACGAAACCGCACAAACGATAGGAGAACTGCCCTGGCCATACTACTGGTGGCATGCAGGAGCAATGTGGGGATCCATGATGGACTACTGGTACTACACAGGCGACACGACCTACAACAACGTAACCACCGAAGCCATGCTCTTCCAAGCCGGCGACGACGACGACTACATGCCCTTGAATCAAACAAAATCGGAAGGAAACGACGATCAGGCTTTTTGGGGCATGGCCGCCATGTCCGCCGCCGAGGTCAATTTCCCAAACCCGCCCGCGAAGAAACCGCAATGGTTGGCTTTGGCCCAAGCGGTGTTTAACACGCAAGCTCTTCGCTGGGATACCAAATCTTGCGGTGGTGGGTTGAGATGGCAGATTTTCACCTTCAACAATGGATATAATTACAAAAACTCGGTGTCCAACGGTGGATTCTTCAACTTGGGCGCCAGACTGGCAAAGTACACCGGCAACACCACTTATTCGGATTGGGCTTCCAAGACATGGGATTGGATGGAAGAGTCGGGCTTGATGACGGAGGATTATTACGTCTACGATGGTTCCGACACGACAAAGAATTGTTCATCTGTTGATAAAATCCAATGGACATACAACGCCGGTATCTTTTTACTCGGAGCGGCTACCATGTGGAACATCACCGGCGAACAGGTTTGGGAAGACCGCACCAGGGGTCTATGGAACGCCACCCACGTCTTCTTCACCGACGAAAAAATCATGTACGAAGTCGCTTGCGAACCCTCTGGCAACTGCAACGTGGATCAACATTTGTAAGTTCATTTTTGACCCCTTCCTTCCTCTCCACACACCTTCTTCAAACCCCTTCTCCTCTCCTCCTCACAATTGCTAACATATACGATGAAAAACAGCTTCAAAGCCTACCTAGCCCGCTGGATCGCCGCATCCTCAAAAGTCGCACCCTTCTTGGCTCCACTTATAAAACCCTACCTCCAAGCCTCCGCCCTGGGCGCCGCATCCTCCTGCTCCGGCGGCACGGACGGCGTAACCTGCGGCACGAAATGGTTCAACAACGTCACCGCCACTTCCCCCGTAGGCTGGGATCAAACCTACGGTGTAGGACAACAATTATGCGCACTCGAAGTCATCCAGAGTAACTTGATCGAGAATGTTAAGGGGCCTGTGACGAACAGTACGGGAGGAACCAGTACTGGAGATGATGCTGCGGGGGGTAGTGGGAGTAGTGATCCGAATCGGTTGAGTAAGATTACGGCGGCGGATAGGGCGGGGGCGGTGATTATTACTTTGATTGTACTTGGAGGTTGGATTGGGGGGATGGTGTGGTTGATCATTTAGAGAGAGTGTTTTGTAAGAATTTTGCGTATTTTTATGATATATGTATGCTTGGTTTTTCTTATGGTTTTATCTCTATTGAAAAACATCATTGGGTTTCTCCCTCTTTCTTCCACAAAAACTTTCTGGTTCTTTCGTCTTCTTTGAACCATCAAGATATCAAGATGTGTCGTTTTCATTGTTTTTTTATGTGCAAGTGATGTCATGGTAATCAAATTAGACCATTTCTTCGGAAAAAAACAGTGATTTTCCCAAGAAAAACATGATGATCTGAACAACAGAAAGGTCTAGCATCAAGAGATATGATAGGTATATGACGAATGTATTCGATGTGTTAGATGTTATATCAAGACCCATGCCCCTGTATCATCATCCCACGTTTCATGATTCATGGCCCCCATTCCCTCCTTCTTTATCATCACTGGCAAGATTTTGTCGTCTGCTCTTAGACTAGCGACGTAGTTCTTACTATCGGCGAGCGATGAAATTGATGTGGAGGGGAATGCAGATTCTTCTGGCGACGAGAAGGAGTCGTAAATATGCTTGACGGCAGAGTCGATGTCGGAGCTGGGTAAAGAGGAGTCATCGTCTTCAGGGTCTTCAGGGTTCGCTATCATCCTTGTCACTGTCGGCATTGGCGTCGGAGTAACAATGATATCTTCAAATCCTCGCGTCGGAATCCGGGTTTCGAGCCATTGCGTATCCCACGCCTCCGGTTGGAAATCATGTTGTTTCCCAGGAATAAGCTTGTTGTTGTCGATGGCATGGACCCCTTGTCTTCCACCACTGCAGCAATACCAGAAATCAGTATCGTGAATCCAATGTTGTATAAATGGGGTAGCATATTACCTCGCTGCAAGATATTCAAGACTAAGATCATCCATAGTGGTATACTCTGCTCCTCTACTCAACAGAGTAAAGGAAAGAAGAAATACAACAAAAGATAAAAGATTGGTAAGCATCATAGTGAGTGCTGGGATTCTTTGCAGGCTTTGAAAGGAATCGAGAAGAGAGGGCCGCCCGGTTGTTTAGAAAAGAGTGATCATCCAAGATAGAGAGACAAGAGTGAGGATATATGGACGTCAATTTGTTGAAGCCAGGTTTCTGCCTTGGCGTCGAAATTCTATTGCCTTGAAGTGGATGTTGACAGCTATATGTGTGCAGCAGAAGTGACAAGTATGTCTGTAACCCATGTTTCCACAATATTTTACATGTGAGTCATTGGGTATTTTTGTGTTTGGTACTCGCAACAAGACTTGTTTCCATCGAACAGGTCCAATTCTATATTGTAGAAGTAGCGTCTAGACTTCCGGTAACACGAGTTATCTCTGTGAGCAAATGACAAGTTCGTATAGTTCTGAGCTCACCGCGGGCAAGAGGCAAATCTGAAGTGTAGAAAATTATGATTACTTCGGGTCATCTGGTACATATGCAATGCCGAGGTCAAGGTGCTGCTAATCCCTTGGTAACTGGGCCAGTGTCGCTTGGAACGACAAGAGTAGTTGTGTTAGGAACATCACATGCCGAACACGACGTTTTTGAGTCCATGTTCCTGTGACAGCTCGATCCAATCGACTTCGTCCGCGCTGCCACCAGCGATCTCCCTTTTCGCTTGCTCCCTGACGACGAGTTCGAGAACATGTCTTACTCGTGCCACGGCACCAGAGAGACCAGCATGTTCCATCTCTTGTAACATCATCAATGCCGCTGACTTTTCAACAGGAAGCTTGGTCGCTGCTCCGGCTAAGAATAGTGCATGAGCAAGGTGGTGATTCTCTCTGTCGTTGTAGACAAAACTTTGGCGTACTGTGTTGATGATATAGGTGCAGTGTTCCGTGTCTTCCACTGCGAATAGGTCGCCGTCGAGTCGCTGGTAGGGATACATGCTTGTATGTAGATGGAGTTGCAGCACCGAATACTGTAGCCGCGCAAAATTGTATGTTCCGGCTATAATCCTTCTGTCTGGTGATGGCGCAGCCTCATCTTCTTGTGACTCCATATGGGGTGGACAATTCTCTTGCCAGACAGTCGCGTGTCGAATTGACAAATCTTGTATGTGTTGTTGTCTCTCTTTCAAGCCAATGTGTCGCTCTCTGAAAGCACGTCGGAGATTCAGTGATGCTTGGCTCTGCTCTGCAAACATCTCGAAGGTGATCAGGGATAGTTTGTGTACTTTGAGGAACTCGTCCATGGACTCCGGAGTCGACAGCACTTTTTGCTGACTCGGCGAAATGGGCCAGACAGGTAACGAGCGGCCATTCTCGAGGAACGCACGTGTATAATGACCGGCTTCTGAGTTGCCGGCAAGGCCTGCTTGTGCATCCAGTAGAAGGACGTACCAAGATAGATAAGCTTTCAGTCGACTGACGGACGGCCCAGCGGGTTCATGCGCCAAGCTGGCAAGTTTTCGCAGATGCAGGGACCAGGAACTGCGATCCTCTGGCCATCGTTGAGATGCACACGCGATATCGTACATGAGAAGGATAAAGTGCAAAAAGAACACAGCCTCAGGACTGGCGGAAGGTGACAATGACCGACAGGCGGTGATAGCTTGATCGTAGTGCTGGAAGGACCCAGCGATAAGCTCTGGACGGCTTTTCATCCCACTGTTGAGCAGCGTTATCGCACAAATGGCATGGCGAAGTGGGAGAAAATTCCTCGAAGTAGAGAGTAAGACATTCTCATTGTCTTCGATGTTGAGTTTGAAGCGCACAGCCATAGGCATGATTTTTCGGCAAACAACCGTGTCGAAAAGCAGTGGATGTATTGCATTGTCGCGTGCACGTGTACCATAATTCATCAGGTCTGATGGTATCCGGTTCAACTGGACCAAGTCGACCGACTGTGTATCGGAATCTTCGGACGAAGAATCAGAAGTGCGATTCGAGCTTTTGACAAGTCCTTGTTTGGTTGGCGGTCGCTCTTCAGGTCTCTCCGTTGCAGCCAAGTCGTTCGAGAAGGAATTGACAAACATCAGAGGTCGAGATTCGTTTGGGTCCCCAACAGCTTCGCAAGGCGGACATGATCCATTGCGACTTGTCGCGTGAGCAGATATCAAGGCGGTGTTCTTGGGTCCAGAATTGATACCAGTCTTTGATCCTTTTGGTTTCCGGTCTGGTCTTTTTCCCAGCACGACATACTGCTTTTCAACAGAACGACTGGTGTCAATGAATTTCCATTCCCGAGTCCAGTCGCATGGTCGGTTCAAACGGGAACAAGACCCGCATCGGCCAATATCGTCACGACTTTCATCGCATTTGACCTTTCTCTGTCGACAGGTGCGGCATCCGCTGTACGATCTTTGGGCAATCGTCGCTTGCGAAGTTTCCATGCTGTCATGATTCTGGAAGTTTCAAAAGCTGAGTCTTGTCAGAACAAGAAAGAAGAAGCAGCTGCATGGTGCTGATCAAGGGAAAGTCATCAGGACGACTGGAATTTGAGAAAGTCAAATCGTCGCACCCAACGCGAAGGCCCGAGGATGGCCGACACGCCGACACGTGGCTACGACAAGCGCGGGCGGGGTCGGCGCTGCAGGGTCTGAACGTTCGCCTAGCCCGCTTCTTTCGGCAGAGCCGCAACGGAAGACTTTGCACACTCGAAGAACCTCTTGCATATTATGAACGACCCGTCCGATCATGCAAAGCGATGCATGCGCGTTGATGCGACTGCCGTTGACCTCCTCATGCTCTCCTGCTGACGTGTTGTTGATAAAAGCTTCAATTGCCATTTCGACGCATGCAAACCTGTCTTACGGCGTCCACGGGTTGACATCGTGTTTCATCTCTGGCTAAGCGCCACATAAAACGTCGCAACTTTATACGCACCCATCAATGACTGATGCTGATCTTTTGCCCACTAGAAGTGAGCAAGCGACACGCTCGAACGGATGTTGTTCTCTCTAGTGTTCCATTGCTAGAAGCATCGTATCATCCAAGCACTTCCAGGCCATCGACCTTCTAGGTTGCTCAACAAGACAGGGGTCCATCACGTATAAGCTCCATATACACGAGCTGAGCGTCGAACTTTCTCTATGTCATCGGGTATGCCGTTCATGCATGCAACTGAAGGGAGTCAAAACAAAACCCGACACTTGAGGATTTACCCGGCATGCATGCAAGTCTCAAGTCGTCAAGGCTTGCGTGCTGCATTTTGTGCAATACCATCGACAAATCTAGGCCGCTCTTACAAATTTTCTTTCGAAGATTTGATGAGTCAACTTCTACCAAACTTGGTACGCTTCACTAAACATACCACATCTCGATGGTCAGAAGATGAGACCGTTCGAAGATGGAGATTGATGCCGGGACTTTGCTTGAAGTATCGTTGTAATGGGATGGCGGCTAAAATATCTTGCAAGCCATCCATTGACACGTGCAAGCCTTTCCGTACTCCGTACCACCTCTTGAATAAGGTTACGGCACAGCGGAGCCTCGACCGAGACGCATTCGCTGGAGAACTCTCCGCCTAACGCGTCTCCCTAGACTCCTGGTCTTTAGGGTATCGGTAGGGAGAGTTCATGGCGGAAAGCCAAACCCGCAAACTCAGACAATATCGACTGAAGTAGTCCTTGCAAGTAGAAGACTCTGAGGATTGTTATCTGCCCAACAAACGATGTTGCATCCCAACAACATACCATCCCCGATACGACGAGAGCAGACGGTACAGCAAACGTAAAAAATGTCATCTGCTACGCTCAACTCTATCTTCGATATCGTAGCTCGCTATGCCTAGGGTCATATGAATGGCAGGTCTACCCGCCTCTAACAACCTCCTGGAGATGCCGACATGCGGAATTCTTCTCAACTCAGACCTATCGCCTCAAGGAAATCGCGCATGATAATGCCAGTCTTGCTTGTCGCGAACGCATCCACCATTGTACTAACCGCTGGTGAATCCCGTCTGCCAGTCCTTGCAAAGTGACACAATGCAGTACTCACGGGAAAGACGGCGGCATGGGCAGCCCAGAGACCCATCCCTGGTTTGAAGAAGTGCGATGCGACTTGAGCAATATACACAGCCGGCATCTCAGGACCGATCCATTCAGGCAAGACCGGCATCTTGTCTCCCGGCGTCCAGATGTCCATGAATGCCTGGAGTTGTAGATGAAATGTTCTTAGTGAGCCATACAGGATGTTGCACATCGTCCAGTACTGTGTGCATATAGCGAAGAACCCATGGCCATACGATCTACAAGAATCGAAGAGCGAAGCTTCTTCCTGGGACGCTTGCGATGTGGGCATTGCGTACGCGCGAACATCCGAAAATTTCTTCTTTTCACACAGCGACAGGACCTTGACCTCCCACTCTCTCATCGCATAGCAGATTTCGACAGATTGCCGCAACAGGGCGAGTCCCAGCACAATGTGCTGACGACTTGCTGACACGGTCTCTATGCCAATTTCAAACTTATGAAGTACATCAAAATCATGGAGGAGCTGCGGCACTGGATTGATCAGCTCGAACAACTCATCCCTCATATTTCTTTGAGGCAGCTTCCACGCGAGCTTCGTGAAGGCGTTCGGCTGTCGTCTCACAAGCCCTTGGATGATAGCCGTCAACCGAACCCCGTCATACAATTCAACGCCGTGACCTGACACATGTTTTTGACGTCCGCGAAGTTGAACAAGACGACAGGTGCCGTTTACATGAGTCCGCCAGTCTAAGACTTGATCTCGATTTGAGTTACCGGGAGAGGCTATTCGTCTGAGCATTTCGAACAGTGAAAGAAGCCGACAACAAGCAAGCACGCTGTCATCACATGCCGATGCTGAATCTTGCAGAGCGACATTCGTTTGCTTGAGCGCTTGTGCGTAGTATGCCCCTGAGCGGATAATGAGCGTTTGATCTTCTGACATCCACCCAAGACCAGCCAAAGCGCAAGCCTGTATGGCATATCGCACATCTGAATTCTGATTCGCCAACTGACGGATAGTCGGAATCCAAGGCGCCGATAATATTCCACCAATGCTGCCGTCCAAAGTCGGATCTTCTTGAGGTAGGTAATTGGTCCAGAAGTATTCGTCAAGGATGATTGATGAGCTTGTTCTGGACAATGAAGCCTCTGAAGATGATGTGAGAGAACTCGTCGTGCTTAAATTTCCGCCGTGGCTGATGAAGACATATCTGCGCTCTTCAAACGCACAAGGCATCTTGAGACGCAGACATCGACCACATGTCGGTTTCTTCATGTCGCAGCCTTTCTTCTTTTGTCTGCAATTCACACAGCCTCTCGTGGTTCGAGCACCCTGCATATTGTATATCGTTCGTCCAGATAGGTGAGCTCAAAAAGGAATAAAAACGGCGCGACAATGTTGCAACCGCGAGGCAACGAGCAGAGTTATCTTTGGGCTCTACAGGACCAAACATGTGCCGGCCCTCCATAAGATTGAGTACAGCATATTCCGTTAGGCTGTCGGTTGCACATGAAGGGGCAGTGCAGAATGGTTGTCATCGCAATGTTTCTACAATTTCTGCATGGGATCGATCTCCGGAATCCTTTGCCAACCTACAAAAAGTCTTGGAAGATGGAAGGAAGAGAGGGGTGACGGCTGCGGGGTTCGGTGTGTACAGCGTCTAACCGCATTGGGAGAGACTCTGCGCTCCAACGACATCACTGTCGCGATTTCGACATGCAACGATTACCTTCTGCTCTATAATCAGAGACGGGACCCAAACATACATTCCTTCTGCTTTGATATCAAGGCGTCAGAGTCGCAGACTTGTACCCTTTTTGGTATGAGCTGCTATGTTGCATCAGTGATTGCGACGGCCAAGCTGGGATGATCAAGCAATTTTTGATGCTCGGTTGCACAGTAGGTGTTAGTATCAGAGAACTGATATGCTGTTGAAGATGGCTTTTGCTTATAAGGGCGCGCAACTCTCCATGCCATCTTGCCGTCTCGCTTTCAAACTCTCAACTCGCACATTTTCGCAAACACTATCTATACCAAGTCACCAATACCCCATTGATATCTTTTTGTAGCCCATCAGCAAGCGGCAACCACACGCGCGAACTTCAATATGGCACCTGCCAATGCTTTCGTACGTTTCATGCGCCGAGTATACAATCCGCTCGGCTTTTCTAAAGGCTACAACTTCATCCTTTGTAAGTCTTCATGTCTGCTGCTCTACGGGCCACGATCCTCATTGTAAAACCCAGGGTTCATTACGATTGGATATCTTCTTGGATTTACCCTTGCCCGGCTTCAATACTTGTCTTACAACGGTGTGTTCTGCAACCCCAATGCCGCCGGAGGAATCGGAGCAGCTCCTGGTGAATGCTATTATTGGCTGCAAGTGCCGTTCAAAATTGGTAAGCCTATCTCTCCTAATCGTGTGGACCGAGGAGTCGATACTGACAAGATGGTAGGCATGAAGCTACATTTGTACACCATCATACCAGCCGCGTTGCTTGTCTGCTTCCAATTCGTACCAGTCATCCGACACAAGATCATCTTGTTCCACCGAATGAACGGCTATGCTGTCGTTGTCCTATCTCTTATCAGCAACGCCGGCACGATCATCATTACCCGACATGCTTTTGGAGGAGACTTCTCCACACAGACCTGGACAGGGGCTATGGTCATCTTGACCACGATTGGATACATCATGGCTTGGGTCAACATCAAGTTGTTGCAGATCGACCAGCACCGTGCTTGGATGATGAGGACATGGGCTTGGGTGTGTTGTTGATCTCAACGCTAGATTGTTGCATATACTGACTTGTTGATAGTTTGCGACAATCATTACTATCCGGATCATCATGATCATCTCGGCTCAAATAATCAGCATGAACAGGAACTGGTAAGCTTGAACTCATGGCCATTCTGAATAACAGGACTGACCATTGTGCAGGTACACCACTCGGCCATGTGCTCAGATCGAATTCGCACTTGGACGAAATGACACGCTTGCGGCGTATCCTGGTTGCGCAAATTACTTCAACGGCAAGTCGCCAGATCTGCCTGTTGTCGTCACCGTGGATTTCAGCAGTGACAACGCAATGGAATTGTCGGCCGCGCTTGCGGTTCCATTCGGTACAGCTGGTTGGTTGGCTTTATCGTTGCACACAATTGCCATTGAGGTTTATGTGAGTACTGCCATGATGCTGAGCCGAGATGAATAAAATGTTGACATCGTCATGTTTGCAGCTTCGACTCACGCCGAAAGAATCGAATAGACTCCGTCAGGTCTCGTATGAACGTCAGCTCGAGAGGGGGTTTTCCAGACCCGGATATGCTGGTTTGGTCCCCGAAAGGTTCGGAGATGCGGCGCCTTTTCAACCTGCGGTCAAGGCTCCAGCAGAAGAAGGGCAGAAGCCAACAGAACAGCAAGTGGAAAAATAACGGTTACTCATATAGGCCCTGGTAGATCTTGTAAAGCTCGTGTTCATGGTCTTCAAATGCAATCACTTTCATTCAGGGCGAGTTCAAGTCCATACAAAAGGCTTAGATTTCTGTGAGGCCATTCTCCAAAGTCGACTTGATCGCGCGCGCGGCGTACAGGCCCCTTATAAACTGGTGTGGCTGCGAGCCAGATTACCAACTGACAAGCGAAGATCACTGTCTTTTTGTCCGCTAAGATTATTTCAGATGTGCATACGTCAGTGACAAAACACAAACGCGACGCGTGACTAGCCAGTCAGCAGCAAAGATCTTATCTATTGCTGTGCAGAACACCCTGTCAACAATCTATGAACCTCGAAGAGACGACTATAATGATGGACTATCGGGCTTCATATAAACACCATAGAGCGAGTAGACACTCTAATTAATATGACCTTCACAAACCGCGAAACCCTTAGCATTTGCGCAGTGTAGTCTCGATTTTATCGAATTGATACATATTGATGTGGAGAACACTCCCTGAACCGTGTGAGAGAATGCTGGATGGCTGATTGAATCACATTATGTGCGAGAATGGAACAAATCGCATCACAATCAGTTCAGGTCTACCATGCTCTCAAGTTTCGTAAATCACAGATGCTTTACAGTCATTATATTAACAGTATGACCGTATTGATGTTGAGAGCCTTGGAAAATGATATCTGGCGGGCGCCTTGGCAGGCTTTCCGAAGGAAGGAGCGAGGGTCCCGCACATGCACAAGTTGACATCGGTTGACATCGTGCACCTAACAACAACGCCTGCTTCTAATATTCTAAGCAGACCTTTCGCATCTGTCACTTGTACCGGCATCGTACTCGGCACGACTTCTGAAAGCTGCACTTATCCCATGTATACTATGTGTTTATCGCCTGAGTTACTATTATCCGACCATCATCAGGTTGTTGATGGAAACTTGCAAGAATGGCCAGCGGTAGGGACGGATAAAGCGGCTCGGCACCACGACTTTTGGCCGACAGCGGGCACGTCGTTTCGCGCACGCCATGAGCGGTGATCAGATTGGAGAGAGTTTCTCCGCCGCGATTGGATTCCTTGCCCGAAAGGCGGAGATGTACAATGATTCATCCACATAGGAGGAGTACCGAGGGTAGGGAAAGAAAAAATCATTGACTCATTCGTAATGCAGCCTCCGTCGTCCTCACATCTTGGGACTGAATGCATCGTCGCAGTTGCAGTCGCGTCGCTATCATCAACGCACGATTGAAAGTCCTTAGCTGACCATGACGTCTTACGAGCCCAAGCACAACCGCACGCGCGAAAGCATCTCGAGCTTCACAGCAGATCGGGACGTCGAGAAAGAGCAAGAGCGAGGGTCATACAAGTCGGAAGATCTGGCGACCAGTGAGCCCGTACCTGGAGAGCCTCCGCTGGCCAGCACTTTCTCACGCGACCCTGCTGTTTCAATACGAAGTCTTGAGCCTGCTCCCGATGGCGGACTCAAAGCGTGGACTCAGGTCGCCATGGCGCATTTGACAATCTTCAGCACCTGGGGATGGGTCACGAGCTACGGAGTATTCCAGGAGTACTACAGGACCTCGTTAGGCCTTGATCCCTCGGCCATCTCTTGGATTGGCAGCGTCCAGATCTTCCTACTCTTCTTCTTGGGCACGTTTAGCGGTCGCGCTCTGGATGCTGGCCTGTTTCGTCACGTCTACTTCGCCGGCACAGTATTCCAATTATTAGGCGTCTTTTCAATGTCAGCCGCAACAAACTACTGGCAGTTATTCTTGTCCCAAGGACTTTGTATCGGCATCGCTGGTGGACTGCAGTTCTGCCCTGCCATGTCTTTGATCAGCACCTACTTTGTCAAGAAGCGCTCGTTCGCCATCGGCTTTGTCACAATAGGATCTTGCACTGGAGGTGTCGTGTTTCCGATCGTCGTTCAACAGCTTCTACCGCGCATTGGCTTCCCTTGGACCATTAGAGTTTGCGGCTTCCTCATGCTATTCACCAATATTCTTACCAACCTCGTCTATCGCACACGCCTGCCACCGCGCAAGGCAGGACCTATCGTAGAGTGGAGCTCCTTCAGAGAACTCCCTTACGTGCTTTACTGCGCGGGCATGTTCTTCAACTTTTGGGGCTTGTATTTCGCTTTCTTCTACGTCGGCAGCTACGGTCGCAACATTATTGGCATGAGTTATCATGATTCTGTTGATCTTCTACTGACTATGGTCGCTGTCGGTTTCCTCTGGCGCTTATTGCCAAACTATTTCGCTGATCGCATGGGTGCTGTCAATGTTATGTTGCCATTCACACTGCTCTGCGCGATCATGATGTATGCATGGATAGGCGTTCACTCCAAAGCATCTCTCTTCGTCTTTGCTGCCATCTACGGCTCTGGATCAGCTGGTCTCCAGTCTATGTTCCCGGCCGGCCTGTCGAGTCTTACCACAGACATGAAGAAAACTGGTGTTAGAATGGGGATGGGCTTTACAATCGTCAGCTTTGCCTGCTTGACCGGACCTCCCTTGGCCGGCGCTTTGATATCGAACAACGATGGTAACTACCTGCCTGCGCAGATCTGGGGTGGAACATCGTTCCTCCTGGGCGCGTCACTTCTGACAGCTGCGCGAACGGCCAAGGTAGGATTCCATCTTAAGCAGAAAGTGTAACTTTTGCGGGATCTCTATACCAGATCACGAACACATCACACAATATTCACATTTCCACAAGACATTTCAGGAGGTCGCGCGTGGAAGGTTGATCGAAGACTTGCACGATTCACTGTGCTGTGATCGTGTCTCATATCGACTTTTTTCGGCACTCCCGTGTCAGGATCATGCTCTTATCAAAAAATGTGGGATGTCATGTCTGAAGCTTTTTTGGTTCTATGCTGCACTGATCAATCATCGCCAACCAGACTAAGATATCTTCAAGCTGTTATGACGTATATTGCCGACCGGCTTGCAAATTCTGGGTGCCAGGTGCCACCTTGAAATCATGCGATAAAGTCCCCACCAATTAGAAAGCCTTTTGTTAGCTTCACGAAGTCGTTAAAGCCATCAGGAAGTGATCATTGTTCGATTGTCCAGCGCCTCAACATGATACCACGAATCTTCGACGACCATGTACTGACAGGTACGGCAAGATCTATTTTTTGGGCTGAATTCTTGTATCTAAACATCCGAGCTAAAGTGATAGCGGTTGGTGACATGTCTAAAGTCTTCAATTGGGAGGCCGATTAGGAAGCCCGCGGCACACTATTAGCCGCTTGAGAGACACAAAATAACTCACTGTTCGGAGTGCTGGATAGAGGACCTGTCGAAGTCGCTAAGTACCTTTCTTGCGATAGTGGCAATGACAGGCTGCCTGAGGCGCCTTCCTCTTTAGGAACTCAAGGGTCGGCTTGCTTCACACAAAACCAACACTTCGAAGTCACCCTTGCGTGGACAAGGATACATTGCTGTGGTCTCAACATTCGCCCAGTCAAACAAGCTTTATCCAATGAATGCTTATCGTCTCTTGAGGTACTTGATGAGGCTGGTAACCTTCCTGCTTGATGACATATAAGCCCCAAGAACACGCTTCCTGAAGATACCATCAATCCAGCCCTCAGTTCACGATAGATCATGACGGAAAAGCGAGCTTCCTCCTACCATGACCAGACCGACGACCCGAGGACTGCCCGTATGAGCACAAACAATGACGAGTCGACCGTTGACCATGGGATGAGACCGCTTCCTACCAAGAACGACCACGAATCCAATGAGAAGCGATCAGACAATCTTGAGGCTCGTCTCTCGGATAACGATGGTGACGAATGGGTCCGTGAAGGAAGTATCGTTGTTTTGGAAACCGCCGAAGACCTAGTTACGCAAATACTAGATACTGAAGACGACCCGTTCGAGGAATCTTTGACATTTCGAACATGGTTTCTAGGTTGGTGAATACTTTCATTCGTGGTGCTGGACTCCGCTAATCTGGGTTTCCCAGGCATCGGTCTTTCCATTTTTGCTTCTGTTCTTCAAGAGATCTTCTACTTCAAACCACAAACCATTTTTGTGTCTCTCGTCTTCTTGACGGTCATTGCATACGTCCTTGGTGATGCAATGGCATTCGCCATCCCACGCAGAGGCTGGTTTCGCTACCTCAACCCTCATGAGTTCAACCAGAAAGAACATGCGGCAATCACCATTATGGCTTCTGCTGCAGCTGTGAGTGCTTTGGCCACCGAGGCATTGGCTGCTCAGGCACTGTTCTATGGTGGATATCCCAGTGTTGGAGCTGGGATCTTCATTGTCCTCTCGTCTCAACTACTCGGTTTCGGAGTGGCCGGCATGCTGCGCGACATTCTCGTCTACCCAACTAAGATGTTGTGGCCAATGACGCTTCCAGTCACGACCTTGCTACAAACCATCCACAAAGACAAAGCCGAGACCAAACAACGCATGAGGGTTTGGTACATTATCTTTTTCTGCCTATTCTTCTGGGAAATCCTTCCCGAGTACATATTCACAGTCCTAACCGGAGTTTCGATTGTCTGTCTCGCTGACCAGCATAACCTTGTCATAACGAATTTGTTCGGAGGTGCGTCGGGCAACGAGGGTCTCGGGTTTCTTTCGCTGTGCTTTGATTGGAATTACATCGCGGCGTTCAATTCACCTCTGTGGTATCCTCTACAGACGACTGTCAATATGCTGATCGGAATCTGTGGGTGCTACATCTTATTCATGGGTAAGTTGATCAAGAAGCCTCATAGGATGACATACATCAGGCTGACAGATCAAGGCATCTACTACAGGAATCTCTGGAACTCGCAAGACTTCCCATTCTTGTCGCAGTCGCTCTTTAACAGCACCTCCACTGCTACCAATTACACCGTCTACAATCAGAGCCTAATCCTGGACTCGAATTTCCACATCGACTTCGACAAGCTCGACGAACAAGGGATCCCTTACCTTACCGGAACCTATATCGCCTACCTGATCACTTCGAATGCCGGCCTGACAGCGACATTTGTCCATATGTTGATGTGGAACTGGGACGATCTAAAAGTGGCATGGACCTGGGCACACCATCGGAACTTGGCCAAACTTGCAAACCCTCACACGTACATGTTTTGGCGTAACACTGAGACTCCAGAAGAACGCCTAGCACGTAAGGTTGACGATCCCACTCTTGACCCTCATTACAAAGTTATGCTTCGCAACAAGTACAAAGAGGTCCCGATGTGGTGGTGGGCGGGAGTCATGGTTGTCAGTTGGGTAGTTGGTATCATCTGCCTGTATTCCATCAAAGTAAGGAACTCTTCCCCGCAGAATTGTTGCCTATGCACAGAATACTGACATAGCCACAGTCTACTCTACCTTGGTGGGGTTATCTCATTGCGCTGATGTTCACATACCTCTTCGCACTTTTCTTCGGAGCCCAGTCTGGTATTACTGGTTTCGGATTTAATCTTCAGCCCATTTGTCAGATGCTCGCCGGGTACCTTTTTCCTGGCCGCCCTCTGGCCAACTTCTACTTTACTTGCTTCACCTACAACACCTCGACTCAGGCTTCTTTGCTGGCGAAAGATCTCAGGTTGGCGCAACAGAACCATATTCCACCTCGTACGACCTTCGCTTTGCAAGTTACGGGTTGTCTTGTTGGTGGTATCTTCAGTGAGTTGATCAATCCGTGACTGGTTTCGTCTTGCTGACAGGCTATAGATTGGGTCATGATGCACAGCATAGTGCAAAACCAAGCCGAGATCCTCAAGTCCATCCAAGGCACGAACATCTGGTCAGGTCAAAACATCCAGCAGTTCAACACACTTGCCATCGCTTGGAGTATTGCCTCGAGGATGTTCAGTGTAGGTTCGCGTTACCAATGGGTCACCCTTGCTTACCTCATCGGCTTCCTGGTTCCAATCCCCACGTATATCGCCTACAAGATTACCGGCAACAAGAAATGGGGTTACCTCAACCCTTCGATTATCCTCTGGTATATGGGAAATCTTTTCGTTGGCATCAACAGCGCACTCAACATGTTTTTCATTCTCGCCTTTGTCAGTCAGTTCTACATTCGCAGGTACCACCCGGAGTTCTTTGTCAAGTACAACTATCTACTCTCGGCGGCAATGGATGGAGGTACGCAGGTCATGGTGTTCATTTTGACTTTTGCAGTCGCTGGTGGTAGTGGCAAGGCACATCCGTTCCCAACTTGGGCTGGTAACCCGGATCTGTCGGTTCACAATGCGGACTATTGCATGGTCAATCCTGCCAACAATGGCTAGACACCACCGAAGAGTCTAACGGCAGAGACGATCCGTAAAGATTTATTGACGTTTCCAATAACTTTGATTACAGCGAGTACACAGCTCACTTTGCTTTGATATTTTATGACTCCTCTCTCGCTCTATATATATCAGTAGTTGTGGGGATACAAGACATCTTCCAACTTGTGGTACTCTTCCTTCAACGTCCTGGGGGCGACAAATCTCATGAGCATACCAGCACTTCCGGCCTTGTCGTTTGTTCCGCTACCTCTTGCACCTCCGAATGATTGTTGTCCGATCACCGCTCCTGTAGTCTTGCAGTTGGTGTAGAAGTTTCCTGCAGCATAGCGCAAGCGGTCCTCTGTCTTGCGGATGACCTTCTGATCACTGGCGAAGATTGCGCCGGTCAGAGCCAGACCGCCTCCTTGGGTGTCGATCTTCTCGAGCAGAGCGTCGTATTCGGCATCGGGGTAGACGTAAGCTACTAACACTGGACCGAACAGCTCTTGATCGAAGAGAGGGTGGTCGAGGGTCTTGGCAGAGTAGATTGTGGGTTCAATGAACAGCCCCTTGCTGCCATCGTAGGTACCACCAACAATCTTCTCAAGTTGGCTGTCCTTATTTGCCGAGTCAATGGCGGTAGTGATTTTCTTGAAAGCCTTGTCGTTGATGACTGGACCGGTAAAGCTGCTGAAGTCCTCGGGAGCTCCGACCTTGACAGGACTCAAGCTATCCTTCATCTCCTTCCAAAATTCCTCGGCACGGCTCTCAGGGATGTAGATACGCGAGCAAGCCGAGCACTTTTGACCGGCATACTCGAATGAAGCTCTGATAGTATGCTTGACCGCATTCGGGATATCTGCAGTGTTGTGCACGATGTGGAAGTTCTTGCCAGAAGTCTCGGCTACCATTCTAGGGTAATCGCGGTACTTTTTCGTTCGTACGCCTTCGCCTGCTCTAGCGTACAGCTCGCGGAATACATCTGATGAACCGGTGAAGTTCAATGCGGCGAACTCGCGGTGCTCGTACACGACATCCGTGATCATTTCGGCGTCACCGTTGACGAGTTGGATAACACCTGGAGGAAGGCCAGCTTCGAGAAGGATCTTGTGGACCAAGTAGCTAGAGTAGATGTTTCCAGGTGATGGCTTCCACAGCACGACGTTACCCATTAGAGCAGGCCCGGAGATCAGGTTACCTCCGATGGCAGTGAAGTTGAATGGCGAAACAGCATACACGAATCCTTCCAGAGGGCGCCAATCAGTCTTGCCAGCTTGACCTTGAGCATGAAGAGTAGGCTGTCTGGTATAGATCTCCTCGGCGAACCCGACGTTGAATCTGTAGAAATCGGCCAATTCTGCGGCAGCGTCGATTTCAGCCTGCCAGGCATTTTTGCCCTGACCGAGCATAGTGGCAGCCATGAGTTCATAACGGTACTTGTTCGAAACCAGATCTGCAGCGCGGAGGAAGATGGCAGCGCGGTCGTGGAAGGAAGTTTCGGCCCATGATTGTTTGGCTTCCAATGCGGCGGCGATGGCGGCCTCGACGTCCTGTTTGGTGGCGGGAGAGTATTTGGCAAATTGTGTTGCAATCTCGGATGGCATCAATGTGTGTTGCTCATCCTTGCTTGCGATCTCCTTGCCATTCTTCACTGTTGGCACTGAGATTGGCAGTTGCTCTCTCAGTTTGCTCAAAGCAGTAACCAGCTTTTCCCTCTCTGGAGAAGCAGTACGGTAATGAAGCTACATGCAAATCAGTGACTGTAGGATGCAATGTTGTGAATTAATGATCATACATTGGGTTCGTTGTATGACGGTGGAAGCTTGTAGGCGGTTGACACCAATCGCCTTTGTGCTACTCCTGAAGGGAACGCACGACGGCTGTTGCGAGCAAGTGGATTGCTGCGGAGGATCTTAGACATTGCAATTGTGGAAGATGGTGGTGAGTGAGTGATGTGTTTATAATTCTGCTGCGGATGGCAGTGATATATCTTTTTCTATTCGAAGCTTGTCCGGCCAATCACGGCCGAAAAGAGTGAGCTACTATTGATCCAAAAGGCCTATCATCGTGTCTCTTGCCGTGGTAGCTTGTAGTCCACGTCGGGTGTCTGTCCGAGATCTGAGATGGAGACGTGGATTCCCCCACTTGTCGGGTGACCATCCGTAGCGCGAAAGTCCCAATCTGGCAAGTACTTCCAGCGTGAGATGCCGGACGACAACCCATGTGTCTTGCGTTACAACTGTCTGCCATCGTTCTTGATGTAACTCATGTAGTGTGACCAAGCTAGCATCGGAAGGATATGGTGTGCATGAGAATTTGCAATCACCTCCTTGATACATGGTACACTCCGATCAGGGAAAACAAAACTCTAGAAGCAAATTCTACTCAACGAAAGTTTCAATTGCATTGACAAATTGGATCTGATGAAAGGAATTCTACAAGTATAAAGCCACTATGGTCGCAAGATTGAAATGGAAATTATAAGATTGATATTGCGACAAAACAATTAACACTCTAGAGCAACTACAAACGAGCAGATTCCAATCGCTTCTTCTCCGAGATTAAGTCTTTCAACTCACGGGTACTACCAATTCTCCAGCTGACTGCTTTGGCCCAGTCTTCGCCTCGGGTATCTACAGTCCGCCATTGCCAACGCTCCTCATCTTGCTTCCCCTTCGCAAGAAGCTCTGTGACCCATTTGCCGACGATAGGCATCATCTTGAAGCCGTGACCAGAATCGCCAGAAAGAATGATCAGTGATTTATGCGTATCGGGGACGAAGTCAATGCAGAAGTTGGAGTCGATTGTGTCTGCAAACCAACAAAGCTTCTGGTCTACGAAAGGTCGGTTTGCCATCCATGGAAAGACTTCTTGAAGGAGTCTTCGCAATTTACGCTCATCTTCGGCGGGGATGAAGTCTTGAGGAGCTGGGAGACGTTCCGAGGGAGGGAGCGATAGGCCTTGTTGGTTGTTCGTAAAACCTGCACCAAGCGGACAAAGCTTGAAGAGACGAGTCTCTGGATCTGGCTCGAAGAAGAAGCCCAGATCACGCACGTTGGTAGTGGGAATTCCCCGAAGAAGGTCGCACTCTGATTTAGTCAATTGGACGTGGGCAACAGACCAGCATCGAGCCATGGCGAATTTCCCAAGAGAAGGGACGAGAGAGGCGGCGTGCGCTCCCATCGCGACAATGGTCGTCTTTGCCTGATGAACCTTGCCATCGGCTGTCCGAATTCCAACGACGCGAAGATGAGAGCTCGAAGGCAATGTCTCATAGAGCACTTCGGTCGCCTTGCCAGCTGATTCGCCCAAGATGAACTTCACGCCAACAGAGGCAAGGTGTAGCCAAGCGCCATGCAGCGCGTCAGATGAATGCGCGTAACCAGCCAGTCTGTTGAAGTATCCAGAGAAACCGCTCAAAGGTCCAGTGAACTGCCATGCAAAGTCTCGGAACTGGTCCCTACCAGCCAAAGGCGTAATCTTGGATTTGAAGACTGGATGATGTTGGATAGTTGCTAAAGCTTCATGGAGGTGACGAGTCGCTTTCGGTGGAGCAGCCCCTGTTGTGGTCACAAGGTATCCAGTCTGATGGAAGTATGGGCCAAAGAGAGGAGTCTTCCACCCCTCAATTGCTTCCTGGATCTATATCAGGAAACGTATGCGATAGATCAATCTGCATAGGACATACCAAGGCAAGATCGGTGTAAAAAGGATCTTCATACTCAGGTCTCACAATCTTGTTCAAATCATATGCAGCTGAGTATGGAGAAGGGATTGTCTGTGCTCTTTCGAATACAGTGACATTCGTGTGACCTGAAGCATTGAGGTGAAGGGCGGTGGAGAGACCCCAAGCGCCGCCACCAACAATAATGATTGGAGAGTGTTTGTCGGACATTGTTGCACAGTTTCTGATACTGACCGAAGCGGGCAGAAGAATATGGCGGATGCTACATTATTATTGAGTCCAATCATCGTCAGGGCGACAAGGTTATCGGGCATGGATCTGGCAGTTCAGTGCGGGTACCGGAAGCTCCGCCGATGTCATGTCTGTACAGAGTACAATACATGCAGGGGAGAGATACCATCACACAAGCCATAGGATGTGAGCTGCGACAGGTGACACGTTCTGGCAGCCAGACGGTGGAGGATTTGCGGCGAATAACGTAACGAGGACTTTGCCTATCGGGCAAAGCTTGCCTATCGTGCGGGGTTAAACATCAGCCCCGCCCTAAGAGTCAGCCCACGATGGACTATATAGTCACCGGGTACCTACCCGATGGTCTGTAGACAGCATCGCGGCTGCCAAATCAATCTCAGAACAAGAAAATGAGCAGTCGGAAGAACAATCAATCAGTAAGAAAGAGAGTTCCGAATGCGTAGGTTTATGTCATATTGCACAGTTATGCACGCACATTCCTGATCACTTTACCAGGTGCACGCGATGCCGCCAACAGAAGATCAAATGCAGGGGCTCTTTCCCTTGTGAACAATGCACCAAGCGCAAATTAGTCTGCAACTTTGACGATAGCCAGCAGAAGATATTGGTGACGAAAAGGTCTCCAAAACTTGTTTATCAGGATCTTGCGATATGTGCCTGACATCGCACAGCTTCATCAACAATCTGGAGGCAAAAGTTGCATCATACGAAGAAACCGCATCGAGAAGTGAGCGAGCAACGAGCAGTGTTGACCAGCATTATCAGTCTCCCGAAGGTAAGGGTCTCTGTCTATACTCTCCTCGCCGATCCTCACACAGTTGAGCAGGACCCCAGCGTAGTCATGAGGTGACGGAGCCTAATCCATCGGACAGCACCCAACAGCTCCTGGAAACAGTCACAGCGCCAACTCCAGCTGACTCATTAGTTCAGATTGAGCCAGTTGAGCATCTGGTACCCTTAACATCATTCACTGCCGCAGACGGAACAGAGCCTGTAATCAGCTCAAGGTCATTGTCACCCGAGCCTCGTCTCATGAATCCTTTTGCTCTGGGCGCTTCGGCATATGCGCCAGCCTCACGCGGTGATGTGCCCGTATATCTAGGCACTTCATCAAACTGGGCATTTGGTCGACGGGTACTGGTCATGTCTCATGAACAGATACTTGGCTCCATGCCAGGGCAAGAGAGTTTATTCTTTCAAAGTGAGATATATGATCTAGGATGGGACGGCACCAGAGGACCCTTCGCCTCAACATCTCCCATGGAACCAGCTACTTTGCCAACGGCGGATCATGCCATCTATCTGATCAATGCCGTGAAGTTTCATTGTGGGCAGATGTTCCATCTTTTCGACGAGGAGACTTTCATGCGATGTTTCGCAATCTTTCATGATCCAACTGTGATCGACAAATCTTCCTTGATGCCGCTATGGTTTGTTCACTATCTCCTTATCCTCGCATTTGGTAAAGCATTTTTAGCCCGAGGAACAAGAGGTAGAAGACCTCCAGGCGCCGAGCTCTTTGTACAAGCTATGCAACTGCTGCCGGATACGACCTTCCTGTGCGTACGTCCTGTGCAGACCATAGAGATCTTGTGCTGTGCTTGTCTGTATCTGCAATCTTTGGACTACAGAAGTCCAGCATACATCCTCGTAAGTGTGTCCTCAAGTTGCGATGTAATTGCTTTCTAAAACCATATCATAGATTCGACAAGCACTTGGTATTGCCCTCGAACACGGCATGCACACCGATATGCAAAGTCAACACATTCCAGAACACCATGTTCGAAGGTGTCGGAACATTTTCTGGACTGTCTACATCCTTGATCGTCAGCTCTCATCCTTGATGGGGCTTCCCACATCAATCAGAGATGAGGATATAAGTGCTGAGCTACCATACGATCCGTTGAAGTCGCAAAAAGCCATGGCTCTCGATATCCAGGTCAAGCTTTCCCGAGTCATCGCAAAGATAGCTAACAGTAAGATAATACTTATGTGTAAGTGAGACAGTAGCTGATCTCTTATAGACGTGTATGGTCCTGAAGGACGTCTCGACGTCCGATATGTAGCAAACACGAAGGACGCCCTCAAAGACATCGCTAGCGTCACTGATCAGCTGCATCGTTCATTTGATATCATGCATGACGCCGGGGTTTCTAGGCTGGCAGCATACCTCCACTTGCTCCATCATCAGGTAATGCAGCAGGTTCGCAGACTCAAGAATTCTCGCTAATCAGCAAATAGTGCATTATTCTCGCGACGAGACCATTGCTATTCACGTTTCTAGAGGCAAAGCTTCAGTCGCGACAACTTGGTCAACGTCGCTACGAAAGCGTGAAAGCATTGCTTCGGATGTGCCTTGAATCGTCCTTCCAGAATCTAAGGATACTGACTCAGCTTCAAGAACAAGGACTTCTAGGTAAATCATCCAATCAAATCTGATGTGCATGTGACTAATCTGGCAGAATGCTTTCTATCCTTTGACCTCGACTCAGCTTACAGTTCGACCCTGGTTTTACTAATGGCATCAGTAATAGACAACTCACTCCTGGCTGGCGATTTTCAGTGGCTTCAACGTTCTCACTCGATACTCAGTGAGATGCAATCACGAGGCAATTTAATCTCAGGGTTTATACAAGCACAATTGCAAAATCTGGAGCGAACATTGACCGGGGCAATGCTTCCCTCGTACAACGAAGTAACGAACCTACCACCAGACCGCGAACCATCAAACTCTGCTCAGACAAAATCGCTTGATCCCTCTGATGATTCGCCATTGATGAATGCTGGGGTTGGAGATGCCGATTGGCAGTTTTCGATGACCACAACTCAGATGATGGAGATCGCAGAGTCTCTGGATGTTGAAGGATTCGATTGGTCTGTGGATAGCATGCTCTACTCATGAGACATCACAGGGTCCATAATTTCAAGAGAATAGATCTAGCATTGAAGAACATCGAGGACGCACGTACGTACAACACCTGCTGATGTCGCCTCAACCCGAATCATGACAAACAATACTTCCGATTTAACTTTAGAGACTGAAATTCTCTCGCATGTCTTTTCCACATTGCGTAATGAGATCCTTTCCAGGTGAATCGAGCTTCCCGATGGTCCAAGATACGTTACCTTGGCCAGGCCGTATTCTCGGGCAGGCAACTCCTCTTGTGAGCTAGCAAAGATGCCTTGACCGTGGAAAGAGACGACCGACAACGGGAGATAGCATGGAACCTTATCGAGGGGCCATGCGGGGTAAGGTATCCCTCATGCTTCACAAGATATCAGCTTTCCAGAGCCAATAGTCACGTCGGTAGTCCATCCGATGCACCAATTAAATTACAAGACGAGCAAGACAGGTCATGGCATAAAGAACACCTCTATCAATTGTGTATCCCCAAGACTGTATCACCTATTCTTTGCAGTACATACTCTGACACCTTCCAAAAGCTTCCTTCTCTATCTACCTACTACATCTTCCAATACTCGACCAAGCACGATGGCAAGATTGCCCCCTGGACGCCCTCTTGTCAGGATGCTGCGTGCATGCAACGCATCCAAGCATAACATGTCTGCACCGATGTTCCTCCAGAGTCGTGCAGCTCATACCATTCAATCTCATGCAGTGACGAAGGAGCCTCTGCCGATTGCCTCTGGCTTATCTGCCTTGCCCAACAAGATGTTGGGAAGATCGTTGCTGATCGCCACCATATCTTCCAAGAGTTACCTTCTAGTTCCTTGTCTGAAGCTCCTATCCTTTCTTTCGAAGCCGGGTGGAAGCCGCCTCCTTAGCGTGGACAAGAATCCATTTATCCACGCCATCTTGAGAAAGACATTCTACGATCAGTTTTGCGCTGGAGAAACTCGAAAGGATACAGTTTCGACCATCAAAGGTCTAAAGGATATGGGATTTCGAGGAGTGATCATGACTTTTGCAAAGGAGACTGTCTTTGATCATCGAACCAAGACAGAACATGGTGTTGGAGAAGCGTTGTTGATCAATAAAGAGAAAGGACTGCCAGTGGAATCTGTCAACACGCAGAATGCCGACATCGATACATGGAGAAAGGGCACGCTGGAAACGATAGATCTGCTGGAGGGTACCGACTATCTAGCAGTCAAGTAAGTGTTCCTTCTTTTCACCTCCCTGCCAGCTTGCTAATTCCAGTACAGATTGACCGGAGCCGGACCTACAGTGACAGCAGCCTTTGCCGACCAGATACCTCTACCAAAGCAGATGACCGACGCCCTTGATGAAATCGCGACCAAGTGTCAACAGCGAGACGTTCGTATCTTGGTTGACGCTGAGTCCCAGAGATTCCAGTGGGGAATCTTGGACACCACACTCAACCTGATGCGAAAGTTCAACAGGTCAGACCGCGCTATCATCTACAACACCTATCAAGCATACCTCAAGTCAACCGCCTCGACAATCCAGAAACACATGGAGGCAGCGAGCAAAGAAAACTTCACCCTTGGTCTCAAGCTCGTCAGAGGAGCTTACATCAATTCTGATGAACGATCTCTCATTCATGATACCAAGGAAGACACTGATAGCGCCTACAACACCATTGCCCTTGGAGCATTGAAACAAGAAATCGGAAAGTATGGAGGTGATGGTCTTCCATTCCCCAAGGTAAACTTGTTTTTAGCCTCTCACAACAAACCGAGTGTGCTCGCTGCTCATGCTCTGCACCAAAGCCGGATCCAAGTCGGTCTGCCCACTGTCCCAGTTGGCTTCGGACAGCTGCAAGGCATGTCTGACGAAGTCAGCTTTGGCCTTCTTGCTTTGAAGCAAAAGGATGGCCAGACGCCAGAAGTCTACAAGTGTTCAACATGGGGAAGTATGAGCGAATGTTTGGCATATCTTCTGAGGAGAGCTGTGGAGAACAGGGATGCTGTTTCAAGGACTGGAGATGAGTTAAATGCTTTGAGGAGCGAGGCTTGGAGGAGAATGAAGGGCATGTTCATTAGTCCCTAAGCTTACGTATTAGCTTTCTAATGCTTTATGAAATTATGTGTTCTCAGTACTCAAAATCCGACATGACACCTTGCTATGATGTGAGAAAGTGTTAATGCTTACACTATCCCCAGTTTCCAGTGACTTCTGCCGCCGTCTTCAGTCGGCTGGTCAGTCTCATGCGTACTGAGCTGACTTGCTTCGGCAGACCTTTTGTAAGTATATCGGTCGGGAAACACACTTGCTGAACTACTGTCAAGAACGACACGTTTTTCTTGGGCTAGAGGAAAGATCTTCAACATGAGTTATTGATATATCGGAATGCTCTGTATGCTAGAGTCCAATCACGTCATTTGTATGATCTAGCCCTGCTTGTAACTATCTGCCAGTTTCTCGCGAAACGCTTCCTTCAATTCCCCATTCAAGATGCATCCGAACCCAAATGCCGGCAAGATGCGGGCAGCCCTGATGAAAGCTATAGATACAAGACCATAGCGGACCTGCTTGGCACGGGCAGAATATGCCATCTGAGAAGGTCTTGCCGCAAGATCTAGACCGAGCATGTGTAGAGGTGCTGTCGCGAGCTGTATAACAGCAGGAATCGACAATTGACTAATCGCCATCTGAGCTCGGGGGCTCAAGTTTGCGTCGTCAGGAATAGCTGCTGCTACCCGAGGCGGCAACACGAAAGAACCAAAGATTGTGAATGCATCTCGAGCAAGGAAAGCAGTCATTGCATATCTCGAGAACCCGAGCTTTGGTACGGTTGGCATGATAGCTTTGCTTGTGGCGGCCTGGTTTGGCGTCAAGATACTTGGTGGGATGCTGCTTCGCTCGCCGAACAGTTGCACAAAGCGAACGTCCTTTCGTAACCCCAGTGGGACATTTACAAGAAGTGTGGAAGCAAAGACCACACTATCCACATGTTTCGTGTTGATTGCAGCCCCAAAAGTCTCGGCCGAGTTCGCAACGCCATATGTTACAGCATAGAGTGTCCAGACAGTGCCGAATGGTCGTGATGACAAGAAAGCCAACGGAGATCGCAACACGGAGAGGGCTTGTCGCCCGATATTCCGAAGGACTGATTGCCGTAATGATATTTTTTCGACGACCGCTCTGTGCGCCCATACTTCAGCTGAATCGCCCGCTCGTATGGTTGTTGTACTAACCTGTCAATGATTGTCACAATGGGAGCAACAAGTGTTGCTGAAATAGCTGCAGCCGCGACGTCTCCAAAGAACAATGGGAAAAGCCGACTTTTGCCCTCCTTGAGAGGCTTTCCTCGCACTGTTGGACTAGATGTGTCTTTGCTGCCTGCGATGATTGTGTTCATGATGTTGTAGAGATCACCAAGTGAAGTTTCAAAGAGTAAGATCGCTCAGGCAGAAAGCATTGCGGATTGTCATCGAACAGCGACCAGATCGGCTTCACTATGAATGAGATGATATTTCGTCCCTGGACCATATACTGTAGTTTCCACTCCAGCTGATACGAACTAAGTGACTGCTACGAGCCCAAACAGAAATAATCGGATGCCATTCCGATGGTGTCAAGAGCAAACTTGCCCCTCACCCAAAACACGACTTTGATGATCTCGGACTCGGGACCGATGCCCTTCTTTGGGTAAACAAAACCTTCAAAATTGCTGATCTTCCAAGCATGTCTTGATGGAGCGAGCAACATACTCCACATTGTGTGAGTTAAGTCCCGCAAGGGAGATTCGAGAATTAGCCGACATGTAGATATAGTACTGATCTTGAACGTATTGTGTTAGCGATATAATCATATCTCGTGTTTATCGGACCGACCTCTGAGCTGTTCGACCACTTTTGGCGATAATCCAAGGAAGCCGAACATTCCGGTCTGATTCACAAGATGGTTCCAACTACCGGGCGTCGCTTTGTTCGTTAGTTGCTGTTCTGCTTTGGGAAAGCAAATTCCACATCAACTTACCTTGCGAAACGAGCAAATCATGCAGCTGAGTTCTCATAGACCTTATACGTCCACTCATAGTCACCATGTCTTCATACCAGGCCCCCTTCAACTGTTCATCTCCAAGTACAGTGCTTGCTATCTTTGCGCCAAACCCGGGCGGGTTGGACACTTCTGATCTCTGCAGCATCTCAAGCATTGATTCTGTGTTTCGTGCGGTTAATGAGTTCTTCGCAACCAAAACCGTGCATCCGACTCGCTCGCCTTATATCTGGAGATCAGTATGCAATGAAACGCTCGAAGGAAGGACAACTGACGTACCGTACAGGCCCATGTTCTTTGCAAATGACATGCACACAGCGGTCTCCAGCTCTAGGTCATCGACGAAGTATCGAATGGCAAATGCATCCTCATCAACATCTCCTGAGTTGAAGCCAAGATATGCAGCGTCGAACAGTGGAAACAGCTGCCTATCTTTGAAAATCTGCCCAATTTGCTCCCATTGAGATTTGCTGGGGTCGCATCCAGTAGGATTGTGAGCGCAAGCATGGAGGATGAAGATGGAGTGGGGCTCTGCAGATTCCAGAGTCGAGATGTAGGAATCAAAGTCTAGAGTTTTGTTTGCATAGTCGTAATATGGGAATGATTGACATTCAAAACCCAACGCTCTGAAGATCTGGTGGTGGTTGGACCAAGTTGGCTCAGGAATGAAAACCTTAGGCAGAGGATTCAAGACAGCTCTCAACAGAAGGCCAGTCAGATGCAATGATCCTGTTCCGGACAAGCTCTGGCATGTTGCAAGCTATATGGATGTCAGTTCTTTGACCTCAGGGATCATATGATTCGTTTGGATCTCTGACCGTCTCTTTGTGCTCACGATAGATGCGAGTACCCAATGCAACCTCAGCAGCTCGACTTCTAAACTCAGCAAGGCCGAGAATAGGCAAGTACTCATGGTAAAGCTTTTGCGAGATGAGTTTTTCACGAGCCTGATGAACAGATGAGAGTATCCATGGCTTGCCTTCGTCGTCGCGATAAGTCCCCTGTCCAAGATTGACCTTGTTTGGATCAGGGTCTGCGATGAAACCGGCTGTCAAAGCGAAAATGGGATCGGGTGGATAGAATGTAGCACGATCAAACCAAGATGTATGGGTGTCTGTTGCCATTGCGAGAGATACTGTCGTTGTTTCTGTAGATGTCATCATCGTCGTCTTGTAAATGTTGGTACCGAGATGTGGCTTCGTGGTTGAAACTGTCAGAAGGTGGATGCTTGTAGTCCGAGATCTATAAAGCCCACTCATCATTGGATGCAATACAAGAATCGATGATTTCCGTCGTCCGATTACACCGATGACAATGGATCGGAAAGCGACCCGACGAAGATCCATATGGCTGATCGTCACTTAGGTAAAGAGTCCCCTGACCACTTTTGTACAGTTGTGGCTCAAGGTAGCAATAATTGAGTACATCGATGGTAGTTCCATCTTTTCGAAACCTCTTCTGTTCCCTGAGATTGAACCGACAAGACATCCGAGTGAATGCCCCCGACCAACACCGCTCCATCAGCGACCCGCGGTGACATTGGCGCAATCGTAATGTCAAATTTGAACCGATATCAGATGAACGCAGAGTCTTGTCTGGCTCACATACCAGTGCCACCCATGACAGTGCAATTCATTGTAGATGATCTTGGTGGCCAGAGTTAGGATGCCAAAAAACCCCTACTTCGGCACCATCTCGGCAACTCCACAGTCGTTCTCATTGATCGCCTCTGTGCTTGCTGCTACTTCTTCCTGCAATCACCGATCGGCTACGTTTCCGACATGCGCATCCACTCGGATTCACGCGCGAGGAACATCGCCCTGTATATGAAGCCATCAAGATATCAGAACATGATACTCGGGCAAGCGCATGGTTAGAGCCGCTCGACAAGGAGTGTGCCCCGAGATGCTGTTCGGGTCAGCTCCATATCACTTATATATGAAGAAGGCCCGTCTTCTCGGAGCATACACCATCAAGATCAAACTGCTTCTGCGACTGCGACAGACTTCACTTCCAGGTTAATCATCCCGACTTTCGATAATACCTCACCATGGGCGCTTCAGCACCTCAGACCACGCCCAAGTCTCATGTCCCAGCTGCAGGAGTTTGGTGTCCTGCCATCACCTTTTTCAGCCATGCCGACGATACCATCGATTTTGATGCACAGACCAAGTATTTCAGCTACCTTGCAAAGACTGGCCTTGCTGGCTTGGTAATTCTGGGCACCAACTCTGAGGCATTTCTTCTTACACGCGAGGAACGTTATCAATTGATATCGACCGCTCGCGCTGCTGCCGGTCCGGATTTCCCTTTGATGGCGGGTATCGGATCTCACAGCACCAAGCAATCGCTCGAGTTTGCTCACGATGCTGCAAATGCCGGTGCCGACTATGTCCTAGTACTACCTCCGGCGTACTTTGGAAAAGCAACCAGCATGAACGTAGTCAAACGTTTCTTCTCAACCATGGCTGCCGAATCACCTCTGCCTGTTGTCCTTTACAACTTTCCTGGAGTCGCAAATGGTGTCGACTTGGACTCTGAAACCATGACGGCCATTGTCAAGGAGTCTGCTGAACAAAGTGGCGGCAGATCTAACGTGGTTGGTGTGAAGCTCACATGTGCTTCTGTTGGCAAGATCTCGCGTCTTGCAGGTACATTCTCTCCATCAGAATTCGCCATCTATGGTGGTCAATCCGACTTCTTGATCGGTGGGTTGGCATCAGGAAGCGCTGGCTGCATCGCTGCCTTCGCAAACGTTTTCCCCAAGGTTACAGTAAGGATCTTCGAGCTGTACGGGGAAGGACGCTTTGAAGAGGCGACCAAGCTGCAACAAAAGGCTGCTCTTGCAGAATCACCATGTAAAGGTGGTATTGCATCGACCAAGTATGCTGTGGCTATGTATTCGGCACGTTTGGCGAAGATTGACAATGCGGAAGAGAAATTGGCACCCAGACACCCTTACGAGCCTGTGCCAAAACCAGCAATGGAAGCCGTCAAGAAGGTTATGGCTGAAGTTTCCAAGATCGAAGAGAGTCTTTAAGGATAGCTACAGTCTGTACCTGGTACCTGATAATATCACTGATCGATTCTGAAATTCTTGAACAGCACTGGCGGAGAGCAATTGCTGTCTGATGTCGCGAACACGCCAATGATAGGGCCGACAAAGTTTGCATTCGAAAGCTCTTCCGTATCAACGGTTCCAATGGTCTCTAACGCCCCATCCTCCTCCATGTACTGAAGGACGAGTTGCTTCTTAGTATACTTAATCAATAAATGAAGCTCCTCAATGTCATTCTCAATCTTGGCTTCGTGACCTCGTGAAATCTTCTTTGCGTTGTTGATGACTCCAAAGCGGACAATTCTTTTGCCGCTATCATACCAGATTCGAGTGTAGGGGTGTTCGTCTTTGTAGTTTACCAAGCCCGCTCGGCAAAGACCGTCCTTTGAGGCCGTCAGAATCACTGAAGTATGGCCCTCAAGCTTTCTCTGCCGTTTGCCGACAAACGAAACAGGCTCCTGCCATCGCGAAAGATCCGCTTTGCTCGGTAAGAGACAAATTGATCTGTCATCGATCTCGTGATCTTGCAGATTTGCATTACGAATGTACAGCCAGTCCAGACCGCTCTTTGGCGATTCGATGATGGTGGTCTTGAAGTGGTGCGAGAAAGTGACCTAAACCGTGTCAATATTTGGCCAGCCATCTTGCTCCCATTTCCCGGAGACCAGGAAGGACTCGCGACCCATCATGAACCTCGAGTCTCGCATGCGCATACCGAGACATACACCCCACCATCTGTCCTGCTCATCCTGGAACATATCGCAATGTTCAGTGCAACGAATGTAGTTGTCTGTTCCGGCTGCAGACTGCAGTCAAGATTGGATTCTTCTCGTGACTCTCGTATGGACCCCAGATGTTGCTCGATCTGGCGACGGTGATCATGTGGTCCTGGAATGTGCCACCTTCGGAGATCAGTAGATAGTAAAAACAATCTTTCTTATAGATATGCGGGTCTTCAGGACAGTTGCCGCCAGTTCCTTTCCACACAATCTGTTCTTTGGACAACTTCTTGCCTGTGGACAAGTCAATCTCGAAAAGACTGATTGTAGTCATCGGACCAGGACCATGCAGAACGCCTTGCCATCCTCATCCCAGGGTCGATCGTCTGATTCACATGAGCTCCTGCAGCCGATCAACCACACTGACTCACTCGTGGTATATCAGGAAATCTAGACGTGTCCAATGCCCTTTATATCATAGTCTTGCAGATGCATCAGGTATCCGCCTGCTTCTGGTAGCGCCTTGGTCACTGCAGGCTACTATAACGTTCTTCGAAACACGATTGCCGCGACATGGATTATCGAGAGGTCGTCCAAGCCAGTAACACCACACCAAGGACTCTCGGCCCCCTTGGCATACCACAACGGCTACTATCATAGCCAGCTTCATCTATTCACGTTGTGGTAATCCGACCCGACACTCATTGATGTTTAGCCTGCGACTTGCGCCAAGTTGGATGGTCTTGTCTTGAACTAGAGCGAGTTGAAGGAGCCACACAACCAAGATTGAGCTGGTATAGGAGTTATTGAAGAACCCGACCGAGTTTCTTGGACTCGAACTCAGGTTGTGTGTTGCAATCCTTCGACGATGGACCGGACAGTCTTTGAGCCTGTGAGCACACGACCATGCGATTGAAGATCTATAAGATTGTAGCGCTACTTCTCCTTTCGACATACACATTCATCCATTGTTCAATCGCAGTCTTTCAGCTGCAATACTCTGTCATCATGCCTCAATTCACAAAGCCTCGCACGCTTGCTGTACCGGTCAAGACTCCGCAGGGTCACTTCTTCTTTGCTGGACACACCATTGAGCGTGTCAAGTGGTGGAGTTCTGGCCCAATGAGGAAGCTCTACTTCTTGCTTGTCGTCATGATCATGACCAACACCGCCAATGATTTTGATCGCTCCATGATGAACGGTCTTCAAAGTCTCTCATACTGGCAGGAATCCTTTAATCACCCCTCTGGCTCCATTCTCGGCCTTTTCAACGCCTCCATGAGTCTTGGTTCGCTGATCGGCCTTTTCTTCGTGGCCTACACCATCGACTTGCTCGGTCGTCGCGCCGGTGTTCTCATCGGATCAGTAATCATGTGTCTCGGTGTTGGTCTCCAGACAGGCGCCGCCAACTTTGGAATGTTCGTTGCCAGCAGGCTTCTGATTGGATTTGGCGACTGTATTGTTCTTGGATCTGCTCCTCTTCATATCACTGAGCTTGCGCCACCACAAGACCGTGCGGTTCTGGTCACTCTTTTTGGTGCTTCATATCACTCTGGCGCTTTCATCGCAAGTTGGGTGACATATGCGACTCTGAAGATTCCTAGTGACGAGTCCTGGCGTCTACCCTCTTTGCTTCAATGCACTTTCTTTATCATCATCTCCATCGCCATCTTATTCACACCCGAGTCCCCTCGTTGGCTCATCAGTAAGGGCCGATCCGAGGAAGCATTGGACATCATTGCCAAGTATCACTCGGTCAATGGCGATCGCGACGACAAGCTTGTGCAGCTTGATTACAATGAGATCGTTGCAGCCATCAAGATGGACCAAGAGGCCAACCGCACTGGCTGGCTCGACCTCGTCAAGACCCCTGGCAACAGAAAAAGATTGGGCATCATCACTGCTATCGGCTTCTTCTCCCAGGGGTAAATATCAAAGATCTTCCCTTCTCGGCTCCAATGACTCATACTCTCAGGTCTGGCAATGGAATTATCTCATACTATCTCTCTACTGTAAGGTCTGATCTGATCAATTCATCTGTCTGTCTGACAAGCTCTAGATCATGAAAGATATCGGCATCACTTCTGCAAAGACTCAGCTCGGCATCAACGGTAGCATGAAGTCAACTTCCCTCGTCACCAACATGGGTATGTCCTTCTTCGCAGACAAGATGGGTCGTCGCCCAATGTTCCTGATCTCAACCATCGGTACTTTCTTCGTCTTCAACATTGCGACTATCTTGGCAGCGCGTTATGCTGCCACACCTCACTCTTCTATTGGTGCCGCATTCGTTGCGATGCTGTTTGTCTATGGCTTCTTCTACGACTTCAAGTATGTTGAGGTACCTCCTCGCATGTTTGTATGACACTGACAGCCAATTCAGGAACGGCCTCATGGCTACATACACGACTGAGATCATGCCATATGGTCTTCGTGCTAAGGGCTTCACCTGGCTCAACTTCTGCGTCACGCTTTCCCTGTTCTTCAGTGCGCATAACCACACTCATTCTGCATTGATTTGTGCTGACAATCCCCGACAGATCAATACATAAACGCAATCGCACTTAAGGCACTCAAGTGGAAGTACTACATCTGCTACTGCGTCTTCCTCGCCTTTGAAGTCCTTGTCATCTACCTCTTCCTCGTCGAAACTCGCTACACTCCTCTTGAGGAAATTGCAAAGTACTTCGACGGCGAAGAAAGGACTCTTGATGTCGCTGCTGTTGCGAACGAGCAAGTCAAGCATGATGCTGATGAAGAGATCAAAGAGAAGGGGTTGACTGTACAGCAAGTTGAAATTGTTGAGAAGGTTTGAAGGATGTCCCGAGTTCAGACAGATGTATCGATGATAAATCTATGGAGCATGGAATTGTTGTCCTCATCACTTGACTCTGACGTATTTGACCTTACGGGCAAGCCAACATCCTACAGTGACACTACTGCATGCCCCATCCTCCTGGTCGTTGAATACCACTGTCCAGTCTCCAGGAGGAGTCGCATCCAAACCTCTTGGGTTTCCCAAAGCCCATACGTTGTTCTTGCCTATCTGTCGCATGATCCAAGCTGGGCCGCGGCCGAGATAACCATCAAAAGAGCCGTATAGGGAACCGCAGTCTCCAGTGACCGTGAATGAACTATCACATTCCTCGTTGCGGTAGATTCCAACAATGTTTTCACTCGAAGACTGTCCAAGATCTTGTTTGTCGACAGCCTGAAGGCGTACCGCTCGCAGGGTTCTGTTATCGTCTATACGCTTTACGTGGAGGACATTATCCTCGAGAGTAAGTTGCATGCTATCAGACTTGGCTTGCGTTTCAGAGGTCAGTCTGGCAGTTTCTCCTGCATTTCCAGGACCATAGTTGACCGCGATTGTCCCAGGTTTCTCTCTGTCGCCCTCTTCCACTCCAACGTAGAGTTGTGTTTCATCGTCGAGGAAGTTGCCCTTCCATGCTGCAGGCATACCAATAGTCTGTGGCTCAGGCTCAGATGTGTTTAGCAACCTCTTCACAATGAACTCGGCAGGAACAGCTGGCGCGGTCTCAAAGTTGTGCATGACCACCACGGAAAGGCGCTCTCCAGGAATCTGGAATCTCCCATGTCGGAAACCACGAAGCGCGCCACCATGACCGATGGCAGACTGGCCTGCAATCTTCAGTCGCGCAAGTCCATATCCATACGAGGCAAGTGTGCCATCACGGAACTTCTGTTGCTGAGATGTCGTGGCGTAGAGACTCTCAGGGTCTGCTAAGCTCTTGTTAAGGTACTTCTCGTAAGCAACCATATCCTCGAGGGAGGCGGCGATTCCAGCATCACCAGCCCATTCTATCCGGTTGGTCGCAGCAAAGTATCCAGTCTTTGCGTTTCCTTCGTATCCGACAATTGGCAGTGGAAGCCCGTTGGTGTTCGGGCAAAGACTAGCTGTACTCATGCCAGCAGGGATGAATAGTCTCTCTGCAAGCAGCTGTCCAAGCGAGTGACCAGATACATTCTCCAAGATGCGTCCAAGTACATGGAAGTTAACATTAGAATAGCTGTATTCGGTGCCAGATGCGAAGTGGTAGCTCTTGATCCTTTCGAGAGCTTGAGGCGCATCGTGAAGATACGAGAATCTGCCGTCAGGATGGGCGCCCCAGAGAGTGGTCCTATGATTGACGTATTAGCGATTGGACCATGCATGCAACACGGACACGACTCACAGGGCCCAGTAATCGCGGATTCCCGACTGCATGTTGTACAGATCAGCGACAGTCACGCCGTCGTCGCCGCCACATGCAAGGTTTGGCAGCAGTTTCTGTAGCTCGTCTTCGAATTGTTTCGCGGCATCACAGTCGCGCTCAGCCATTGAGGGGGTAGGACATTTAAGAAGCGACACCATGACCAAGCAAACCATCTGCTTGGAAATTGAGCAGATCGGGAACTGAGTTTTGGTTGTCATCGGTATGCGCTGTTCCAAGTCGGCGTATCCCCAAGCGTGCTGTCCAAGCACCTTGTCATCCTTGACGACGGCGACAACACCGCCGGGGCCGCGGCTTAGGTGTGGCACAGCAGCAAGAATGCTGTTAACATCACAATTGTCAGTCATATCTCAGAACCTGCGCTGCGGGTCAATGTTTTGACGATATATCGCAGAGTGATGGTGCTTGTCGTTGGTGCGATGTGTACTCCACGAAGCGCCTGCGGCGGGGTCTTCGAGGGGGCGCATCCGTGCCCGCCTTGCTTATCGATAAGAAGCCGAACCGAGCCGTCAAATACGTCCTCGCTCAAATCCCACAAACACGATCGACTCCCACTCTCCCTCATCAACCTTGGAAGATGCCATCGCTTGAAGATGCCCCACAGCAGCGCCCACCACCAGTCTAAACCAAGTGTTATTCTGCCAAAATCTCGCACACACCTTCTGTCCACGGCAAAACACCTGTCCTCGAACCGCCAGTTCCCATTGCCTCGAATCGCAGGTGCATCAACGCGCACCCATCGTGTCTTATCCGGGAGTCGGCGCAGAGATCATAAACACTCAAGAGCTAGAATATCGCGAGGAAGAACATGCCTGGAACATCACGAAGCACTACGCACGAGGCACGGTTCCCTTCGGTCGGACCGCCGTGAGGCTGCTGAGGTCTTGTTTGTGGCCTCCCCGGCTCTAGTACAAGTGTACGGGGCTACTGTAAGTTGATCAGACAATCGAGAGTCGCGGATTCGATGGGCGAACTGTGAAAGGTAGTGGCCTCTGGGGCTGCACAAACTTGCTTGTGGGAAAGCAATGCTACTCATTCTACACGGGTACTATCTGCCTATCATACGAACAAAGCAACATAACACCAACTCTGACGGATCTAGGCACCACCAAGCTTTCAACCTGATACAGTGCCGACATAACCATGTTTGGAGATGAGTCCGGCGGTACTCAAGCCTTCACTAACGTCTGTATGCAAATGCATGGTCGAGAATGAAACGGATGCCCTTCGCCCTATAGGTATCATCTTCGACGTAAGAAAGGGTTGTGACGTTTGCATCCCAAACGATCTCCTTTGGATCTTGCAGTTCGTATACCGGCCATCTAGCAGAGGTCTCATTCGTTCTCATCCAGCTATTAGGATCGCGGTCGTGGATGAATGAAGCCCATGTTGAACTCATGAGAATTGCGAGCTCCTGGTAAGATTGCGGCTGATCCTGGACTGGCTCGGTCGAACGACTCAGACCACGAGTGTTGTTGAAGACATATGGGATCTCTTCGGCGTGGGGTACTCCAGCCTGCACTGGGGTGCCTGTGGACCTGGTGTTAAATCGGTAGGAATATGCTTCTATGCCTCTAGCCGTCCAGGCTTCGCATGTTCCTCGACGATTGGCCACAATACGTACATCACCCCAGTATGCAGCGCTGCGTCGATACATCGCACCGCGAGAGTCGTTCATGGTTGTGTTGCCTAGCTCCTCAACACCCGGAATCCAGTATTCAGGCCCGTCGGGGTACGCGGCGAGTAATTCAGGTAAGAAAGACTCTGCAAGTGACGGACTTGCGCCAGCATAACCAGTTGCTTCTCCGGGAACTTTGCCGAGCTCCGTAACATCGGAAGCAAAGTCTTGAGTTGTGTTAACACCGACCGGTGAGAAAGAAGTACCTTCATCACTGTTTGCGCCATCAATAATTGGCACGTGGACGAATGCACCTTCGGCCAGCTGCTGGCTACCCCATCTGGCGATGAAGTCTCCATCGACAATGGGCTGCCAATTGCTTCCCGCTGTAGAGTTGAAGAAGTCGTTGACAATCTGATAGTCGGCATGACGGAGACAATCGAGCGTGTCGATGGCTGTGCTACAACTGGTCAGATTCACGAGATCATCGTAAGCGGGTTGGTATGCTGCTTCGACGTCGAAGGAGAAGTAGAAGATCGGATTGCAGGATTGCATGATGGCTGCCCAGAACAAATTGTCGTCGCGGCCGTTGTATGCCGTCAACTGGAAGCCGACTGAAGCCGCACCTGCAGACTCGCCCCAAATCGTGATCTTCTCCGCATCACCACCGAAAGCACCAATGTTCTCCTTTGTCCAGTGCATGGCAAGACGTTGATCTCTCAGCGCAATGTTGGTTTGACCCTGACCCGACACCTGTTGTGAGGCCAAGAATCCCCAGCCAGAGAGACGATATGCAATGGAAACACCAATGATCGGTTTACCAATCCGGACTGAGTTCTCGACAATGTAGCTGAGGTTGTATCCAGGCATGCGAGATCCGCCAGTCGTGAAGCCGCCACCATGGATCCAAAGACCAACGGGAAGAGAAACATTTTCGTAGCCCGAGGGTCTAATAACATTCAGATAGAGACAGTCCTCTGACAGGGGAAGATCTGATTCCCCAGAGCCGTACCCGATGCAAGCTGGAGCGTACTCAGTTGCTTGGTAGATGTTGTTTGAGAAGGTGGTGTTCAGTGACTGGGGATTACGGAAACGAAGACCGTTGATAGGTGGCTGAGCGAATGGGACACCAAGAAAGTGATCTTGGTCATAGGTATCCGAGTGTGTGCCAATGATGGTGCCATTGTAGACTCTGACGATAGCTGGGTTGTCGGTTTCACAAGACAGCTGGTACAAGTCTGATCTTTGCTGGCGGAAAAAGGCGTTGACACTGCCAGTCAAACTCAGCAGGGCTGTGAGTTTCGAGCACCGCATTATCAACGAAAAAGTGAGAGTAGGAAATCCGATGTGGGCGAGAAGTGTTCATGGGCGCAGAATCCCCGCTTTATACCCCAAAAATATGCTAGCCGCAATGTTGGAGAGCTGACAATGACAAAGATCTAGGCAAGCCCAGTCGTATACCTCTCTATTGACTTTTCCCTAGTCCAAGCCGAGAGAGCTTTGTTTGATGTTCAGATCGTTGCGTTGCAAGGGTATGAACTCAGCCGAGATGGTCATTGATTCGAATTGACATTACTCATGCAGTGCGGTCTGTGGAACTTTATCAAGAGCAGGGTGTAAATGTGTTTGTGGTAAGGAGCGATTGCCCATCTCAACTGATCCATCGTGAATTGCGGTATCGGTATGGGTGGCGTACGCGATGAATGTTTCATTGAATGAACTATAACACGTTTCCTACTTTTTGACCTCTCCATCCTTGATGTATACCTCTTCGTAGCCAAATGTACGGCGCGTTCCTTGAGCGTCTATGAAAACAGCCTCGTCGGGGGCGACATGCAACTTGTAGAAGGGATCATCGAAAGCACGTTTCAAGACTTCGATGTTTGGAACAGTAAGTTCAACGTAACCATCGAATTCAGCTATCTGACTTGAGCCCTGACCGAACTTGCATTGCTCTCTGAGCTCTAATGGTGTGTGGTACTGGACAAGAGACATTAGTCTAGCAAGGTAGTGATTCATGAGAACTTCGAATGTGTTTACCTGGACATATTTGACCACACCATGTCTTGCAAGCCAGTCATTGACAACGATTGGGTGTTTCTCAGACCAATACTTGTGGAATTCTTGTTCAGTAATGTCGGATCTCCGCCTGACAAGCGTGGTAAGTTTGTATGGCCTGGAAGAAGTCGCCATGATGCAGAGAGATGACTGTAAGAGAGTGAGATTAGGGAGAAGTGTAAGAACAACAGCGTAGAGGTCAGCAATATCTGCCAGTTTGCGGTAGTGCTCAATCAGTTCAACAACTCAAGAGGCGTGTAGTTCGTATCTCCTGGTGCCGTTGTAGTCATTGTCAAAGTCTAAAGTAGGTCCAGCCGAGGCACGGACACAACGAGCCGTTGATAACTTAGTCATTCCACGACTTATTCATTCCTTTCTATCTCCTCTTTGATCATCCTCTCCATTTTGTACAGCATCCAGCTTTGATGTCAATGCATGACGATACGGCACAGGATCATCCTCCAACTGCCGTGGAAACCTCGTCGTCAACGAAAGCCCCTTCCCAGTCCAGATCCCGGGTCAAATCGAACTTGAGTGCCGAACAGCTTCGCCAAAAGCGCATCGTCGACCGCCGAGCACAGCAGGCTTTTCGTGACCGCAACAAGGAAAATGTGCGTCGTCTAGAACAGGAGCTTGATGAGTTGCGCGCAAAATGGCAGTTACGGGAAAATCGGCTCTTGCAGGAAGCGCAGCGTCTTCGCGAGCAAAATGAAACACTCTTGCAGCGTTTACACAGCATCGCTTCCATTGCTACGACTGCTGCAGATATCCATCACGCATTCCCCAACGCACGTCAACAAGGGGAAAAGGAGGTCGATGATGCTCCCGCCGAGACCTTTTCGCCGAGCTCACCCGATTTGACTGGTCAGACCAGACCAAATGACCCGCTCCTTCAGTCGGAGCGCAATGCTCTGCCTGCGTCTGTCTTTCATAATGAGTTTGTCACTCTGCCAGCAGACCGTGGCACTGCCGCTCGGTCTGGTTCGCCAATGGCCTCCGACGTGACAGTTGTCCCACTTCTTCACTCAAGAAGTGTTACGTCTGACCCAGAGCGCACGATATCAAGACACCCTCAGATCCTGGACGAGCATATAACGTCCTTTACAATCAATACGGCACCCGTCACTCCCGTTCCCATGGATGCATCAGCTAGAGCCAGTCCTCTTCGCAACCCGGTCGAATTGGTCAGCGCTATCTTACCAGTGCACCTGCCTGCAACGTGCCCTCTGGACCACATTCTACTTGGCTGTCTTCAGACTAGTCGAAACGCGCTTTCTGATGGGGCTTCACCGGAGTTCGTGACTGGACCGCAGAGTGCATCTGTGAGAGGCTTCTTTGATGTCCAGCCTGACTCTTCTGTGCATTCAATCAGTAAAGTCATGTGCGAGGTGATGTTGACATTTCCATCGGTCGGCAAGGCAGAACAACTGGCTCTGTTCTATCTGATGCACCGAACAATGAGGGTGATTATAGTCGTACGTTCTCAACTTTCCACGCTTGCTAATTTCGTCAGTGGATGGTTGTCCCCGAACAGAAGAGTTATAAATCCATGCCTGAATGGCTGAGGCCGACTGTTACACAGATCACTGTTCCTCACGCTGCATGGATTGACAATGTTCCATGGTATGCATCCGAGTCAAAAATCCCTTAGGAGTACATGACTAATCAGTTGCCAGGCCAGGGGTACGAGACAGGATCGTTACGTATCCTCATGATTATCCTTATCACCTATGGACAGCGAACTTCACTCAGGCGGTTAAAGTACACTGGCCGCATGAATTGTCTGATGCTTGTATTGAAAGCGATGGTGATATGGTCTTGCACTCCATTTTTGAGAAGCACATTCGCGAACTGAAGCATTGGTCTGTATCACCGCAGTTTGGCAAGGTCTTCCCTGATCTCATGCCAATCATGTTACCAAACTACCCTGCTGGGATGACCTGACTGGCCATGGAAGTGTTGCAGTCAACAGGTACGCGCTCAACCATCTTGGGGCCCTCAGACATGTTGGGAAATCATCATCGGTTTGTCGTTTCTGGCGAGCAATTTGCAAAACAGAGGTGGATCGGGGCCTTCTTGCAATGAGTAAGGATAGCTCAACAGTGCAAGATTAGCTTTCGCAAAGTGCTAGCACCAGACTTCGATGCTTGGCACAACGTTCGCCTACTACGAGCACCTTACTCATGCCCTGGACTTCGCTCGTGGCTGACTGAGCTGCTCCACTTTTCGAGGTATACACTGATATTCGTAAACAGCAGAAGCGACATCAACAGAAAACCTTCTTGATTAGTGAGCTTTCTTGCCCTAGAGACAGCATCTCACAAAACCCAAAAACATTCACGGAAATCTGCGGACAAACGTTTGGAGCTCATGATTCATGCCTACCTCCACCTCGATCTTACTAATCGAGCACCATGATGCCATTTAGAATCAATTCGCGAGACATGAGAAATATTCTCAGTTCTGTTGGGCGGTTCTGACACTCCGCTGTAGCAGTATAAGAGACAAAGGTGCCCACACGATTGTGTCACTTAAAACCATCAACTCACCATCAAAATGTCGACTGGAACGCGTTTGTTCACCCCCTTGAAGGTCGGAGCTATCGAGCTCTCTTCGCGCATAGCCATGGTTGGTCCAGTGACAGGATTGAAGTGAACGTCGTTGCACGACTAACATCATCCAACAGGCGCCGCTCACCCGGTACCGCGCCTCTGAGGACCATGTCCATCAGGATCTTGGCAAGACTTATTACGCACAACGCGCTGCGGCTGTACTTGGAACCCTGCTCATCACAGAGGGAACCATCATCTCCGCAAAAGCAGGAAACCAGCACAACGTCCCTGGAATCTACACCCAAGAGCAGATCGAAGCTTGGAAATCGATTGTCGACGAGGTTCACAAGGCCGGAAGCTACATCTACCTCCAGTTGTGGGCTCTCGGTCGCGCGGCAGAGCCTGAAGTTCTTTCCAAAGAGACTGGTCTTCCTTTGAAAAGCAGTTCCGCAGTGCCGATGGAAGAAGGTGGCGTTGTTCCTGAAGAATTGTCGGAAGAGGAGATCCTGGAGCTCATTGCTGATTTCGGTCGGGCTGCAAGTGCTGCTGTGCATCAAGCTGGCTTCGATGGAGTTGAGATTCACGCTGCCAATGTACGTCCATTGCCTTAGTTCGCTATCGGCATGACTGACTTTGATTCCAGGGCTACCTCATTGATCAGTTCACCCAAGACACATGCAACAAGCGCAATGACAAATGGGGTGGAAGTATTGAAAATCGAAGTCGTTTCGCTCTCGAAGTCACAAAGGCGGTCGTTGATGCTGTTGGCAAGGAAAAGGTTGGCCTTCGACTCTCGCCTTGGAGTTCCTTCCAGGGTATGAACATGGAGGATCCGATACCGCAATTCTCGCACCTTGTTTCCAGCCTTCGCACTTTCGGACTTGCGTACCTCCACCTCGTGGAGTCGAGAATCGCTGGAGCTAGCGACTGCAATGGTTCTTCTGGTGCCAACGGATTCGCCATCGACCTTTGGGGACACACATCCCCTATCTTCCTTGCCGGAGGGTTCAAGCCGGATAGCGCCCGTGAGAGCGTGGATGAGGTCTACAAAGACTCTGATGTTGTCATTGTGTTCGGTCGTTACTTCATCAGCAATCCTGACCTTGTCTTCAAGATCAAAAACGGCATCGAGCTTACTGGGTACGATCGCTCAACCTTTTATGCTACGCAGGATCCTCATGGCTATATCGACTATCCTTATTGTGCGGAGTACAACGCTCAGATCGGGGCTTGAGAAGTCTTGGATATCAGCGTTCAGAGGGACTCATATTGGTACTTATAGATTCAACACGGCACGCTGTCTTGGCCCCTACTGTAAATAAAACGTCAGGTACGTGTGACTATCCTACTCGAGCCCAGGAACTGGCTACGCCGTAAAAGCGCTCCACAAAGATGGTCAAACGTATCGGGAAGGGAGCAACGCCAACGACATAGGTAGCGTCACAATAGGTGCCAATACATCGTACAACAACATGCCTGCTCCGAAACTCTCGCATCATCATGATGATCCTTTGCAAGATGACTCGGATGACTTAACTGTATCGACCAGGCCCTTAAGACTTCTTTTGCCCTTTTTAGACGTCTGTATTGCGTGGTACTACCTTGCGAGGCTCTGCGATGTATGTGTACGACCGAGGACACCTTCTATACTTAGCTATAAGCTTGGATGAAGCGGCGCCAGAACTGTAGAGGAGAACCAGGCATTCACAGTATCATGGCATAAGTCTTACAGTGTGGCGATACAGAAAGGCAGAAGCTCGAGAGAGATGGGAATCAGTCTCAATCAACAAAAAGTGGAGCGGTGCAGGAAAAGTTTGGGTGGTAGCAAGGTCCTTGGCTCACTCCGTTTTGGGCTTTCGAGTGCAAGGTAGACCTTCAAAACTGGAACGATGCGTTGCAGGTAGAGCACGAAAGGTCGTCAGAAGATCGCAGAATGTAGTGCAGCCCCTGCGATTGGCAATCATGACTGCACTCAGTCGAAGATCCAGAATAGATCGATCTGTTTCAGGACAAGGATCCGCAGGTAGGCGTCGTGACGGAAACTCCCTGAACCCAATGGCAAAGGGGACGGAAGCGAAGGCGTCTTTGACCTGTGTTTCTGAATGCCGTAGGATTGAACGCACATGGAGGCAGCCTTGGGAGTTTGTAGACTACGATAACTTGACGGGGGAACATTGTGACGAGCTGACAAATTAAGTGCTGAGGTCGCGAACACCTTGGGATGAAAGATGAAAGTCAAGCTGGCGACGCTACGACTGTAGCCTCTGCGGGAAGGTCCTGTATTTGTGTGCATCCATGCTCTTGAGTCTTGACGGCCATGCTCGTCTGACCTTTGCTCCTTGTTCGTTATCGCTCGGCTTGTAAGCACCGGGACGACGAGATGGTGGATCGGTGTTCGCGAATCGAGAGCAAGAGGTTGCTATGGGCTTCTCAGAGTGATTGGGGCTCTAAGCGAGCATTACCGTGGGCGTTTCGCGAAGGCTTGGACCTACAAGAAGGTCCTCTTGAACTGGCCATGGGTTCAAATGCTGGTAGAAGTTTCGCGCGACTTTGTGCTTTGGCTGCCGCGAGGAACGTGTGGGCGAACACACTCAAGCGCCGAGTCTGGAAGGACAAGGTGCAGGTAGCCCACCATGACGATGAGGGTGCAGAAGGTTGTAGATTGTTTGTGTATCCTTGCTCTTACAGCCCCAGCTCTTGATCGGGCAGGACCTGAGTTGTCGACAAATAGGCAGACGGCGCTGTACGATGGCGCGGTGTTGTGGGTGTTTTATGTACTTCCTGCTCTTGACGCGTTTCTTCTTGAGTCTTGTGTTCCAGGTCTGCGAGGTCGGGATGATAGGGATGGAGAGGAGGAAGGCGCACAGAAATCTGGAGGCGGAGGAGGCGAACGGAGAGGCGGTGGACTCAGGAGACGGCCGGATCATTGAGCTGATGCAGTCGATGCGCGGATGCTCAAGGATCATGGCGCAAGGCACCTTTCGACTCCAGGCGGGACTCGCGAGCTTGCAGGAACCTAGGGAGGGCCATGGCGCCGACGGAAGCGTATCGATGCGCAAGTGACGTTTGCTCGGACTCTGGGTTCTCTTGTGATGGGAATGGCTGTACTCTGGTCGTGTGTCAAGGGCGATGGTTCAGTGGCTTCGGAGACTGCGACGAGGACGACTTCGCGTCTGCCGGCTTTTGGCGCGACGGTTTCGGGCGGGCGAATTGTGCTGATAGCACGTAGCGATGGCCTTCTAACGTGACGCGTGCGACTGTCGCGGCGAATTATCACAGAAGATGTTGTGTGTTATTGCAGCGTGTTTGGTGACGATGTTGACGACCTGTGCGAAGTCTCGATGATTGTTATCGAAGTCTCGATGATTGTTATCGATAACAAAGCGGCGGCCGCGGCGTTTGGCTATGGAGCAGTCCTCCAAGCTTCGCGACATTTCTCCATGCTTTGGCCACGAAGAAGCCTACATACCACGACCCAAGATCGACTCATGAGCATGACAAACTGAAGTTGCTTTTCCGTCTTATCAAAATTACAGACAAACACCGGATCCCGTCGAGCAGAGTAGACCCTGGTACACCACCTTCCTCATTCCGCTAGCCTGTCTATACGAGCATGGGCTTACAGGTTTATCTCCGTCTTCATCTAGAATAATCTCCCATCGCAATGGCCAAAGACCGAAGAGTTGGAACAAGGAACAATGAAAGATGTCACAACGATGGTAGCATGAGAGTGCAGAAGATTGTTACCTTGCAGGACGTAGTCTCAAGGCCATAGTAGTGAAGGCGAAGCATTCCCCACTCGGTATGCGATAACGCTAGCAAGAAGTGGCGTACAGCCAAATGCTCGGCATGGTGATCAATCTTCAATGAGCAAGCACTGAACACAGCCCGCCCTCTAAACCTGGACTTCAAAAGAAATACAATCTTCGCAGCCTTGAGCGATTCGTTCCTCTGTTCATTGTGCCTCCGGAGCAATTGTCGAGCCGGATCCTGCAACATGTCGCAGAATCGGCTTACCTTCTCACTGCAGAAGCTCTCAATGTCGAGGGTGTCGCTAGTCACTCTCTTCCTGCTTTCCATCCTTCCAATCATTTCTGCCAACCCTCATGCCATCAGTGTGCAATTGTCTGCTGGAGCAGTATCTGTCGGAAATGGCACAACAGGAAGAGTCATGTTCATCCTTTCACCCAACGGGACAGATCCTCTTGACGACACTGATGATACCACGACACAAGATTTCTTCTTCGGTATGAACGTCAACAACCTTCACCACAACGACACGATCAAGCTTTCAGGTAGGACTCGAGACCATACCGACACAGGCGTTTTCGGCTGGCCGCTCGAGACGCTTAACGACATTCCAGTTGGCAACTACCGTGCTCAAGCATTCTTGAAGAGATATGACACTGCCACACGTAGCGATGGATCTGTAGTGAGACTCAAGTTTCCCTGTGGTGACGGAAGCCCCCCTGTATCTGGGGTTGGCGACTTGGCTTCTGACATAATCGATGTTCATATCTCGGGCAAGGCACAGACTATCAAGTTGCTCTGGAACAATACGGTACCATTCCTTGACTTTTCAGGTCATGAGGTTGGCGGCTGCGCCCAAGGCAACTATGAAGACACGCAGTATCTCAAACACATCAAGATACGAAGCAAGAAGCTTAGCGACTTTTGGGGTCGTGACATGTTCTTGGGTGCGAACGTTCTGCTCCCGCACGGCTACAATGCCCATGACAACGCCACTCGATACCCAGTCATATATTCACAGAATCATTGGGCAGAAGGCGATGGACCGGACTCCTACTCGACAAAGGCTAGCTTCAAGGAGGCATGGGACTCGGGTGTCATTCCCGCATCTGGCAACAAAACTAGTCGCGAGACTCCAAAGATGATCCTCATTGCATTCCGTCACGAAACACCTTATTACGATGACTCTTACGCTGTCAACACGGCGAATCTTGGTCCATATGGTGATGCGATAAATGAAGAGCTGATTCCGTATCTCGAAGCACGTTTCAACACGATACCAAAGCCGTATGCCCGCATTCAGGACGGTGGCTCGACCGGAGGATGGGAATCTGCCGCCAATTTGATCTTCCGACCTGACCTTTTCGGTGCTTGTTTCTCGTCTTATCCCGACTCTTTGGACTTCCACAAACATCAAGCTATACCTTTGTACAATAGTACAAACGCATACAAATATCCCAACGGAAGTGACATACCTTCGATTCGAGAGTTCGTCAATGGTACGCAGCAAGTCTTGGCCAGCACCGCCACGGAGAATCACTGGGAACTGACCTTCGGCACCTCTTCGCGCTCTTCTCTACAGTGGGATATCTGGAACGCCGTCTTTGGAGTACAAGGTCTCAATGGCTATCCTCTGGAGCCATGGAACAAAGTCACCGGAGAAATCTACCCCGAAGCTGTCAAATATTGGGAATCAATGGACCTGGCTCATCATATTGTCACCAACTGGAACAGCTCCTTGCGCTTGGGCGAAGTCTTGCGTGATCGTGTTCACATTTCCGTGGGAACATGGGACGACTACTTTTTGAACGAGGGCGTGGCTGAATTCAAGAGCCGAGTCGAGACGCTGGGTGGACAAGACTGGGCTACGATATCCATTCTTCCGGAAAAGACGCATGGTGGTTTCTACCGAGGTATGGAGGCCTGGGACTATCTTGAACTTGTCAAAAGATGGGTCGATGATCATGCCCCAGATGGAGCGACCCCACTCCATGCCAACCTGACTTTGGGAACGTCGCGCGGAAACACCTGGAACGAGGTCATCGGTCGCGGTGGTCACGAAGCTGCACTAGCTCGACAGTCTGATCCAGTCATCAAGGTGACTGGGGGTATCGTGGGTACAGTAGGTGGTTGGGATCCTGGTATGAAGCTTGTTGCACGCTGGGTCATCAACAACAAAACGAGTGAGAAGCACGGATGCACCTCATTCAACGTCACACAAGGCGATGTCGTCCGATACAGCCCTGGAAATGCCAAAACCGACAAGAAGGCAGAGCAGGTTCAGTTGTGGGTGACAGGACGTAAGATGGGGTATGTCGAGGAAACTAGAAAGAGTAATAGGTTAAGTATCTAAGCTGCAATCATAGAGCAATGTTGCGTCTGCGCCTGGTGGATCTTGTAGATTCGACCAAGAACGGCGAATGCGCTTAATCTCCAACCTGAATCAACCCCACTTTTCCATCCCTTTTCAAATAATTTCCTCAGTTTCCACAACAGCGGAGTGCTGTCACAGACTTCATTATCCTCAGGCTTTCCACGCAGCAGCCTCATGTTGGTGACTGATTGCATCAACCCACTCAAGGCACAATTTCTCCACCCCCGGTTCGCCCATAGGCAAAAGTTGAGTGCCAAAGATGCCGCAAAAGTTTCGAGTGTGATCAATGAACTGCCGAAGGCGTCAGTGAGTGGTCTCTCGCAAATGTTGAAGTACTGCTCACCCAATGCGTGTTCATCATGCCAAACCAGTCAGTACGCTCGACTGTCCCGTCCTTGGAAAGCTTTACTCTTCCTGCGAAGCTCCAATCGTAATCACCCTTGCCTTCGGTGAAAAGATGTACAAGACCACTTCGAGTCTTGATCTGTTCGTTCAGGGCACGTCTGCTTGATTCGCCAAGTTGAGGCTTGAACATCTCTGTAACGCTTTCTGGTTTTAGCAACCTTCCGTCGTTGGACAACAGCGATTGCAAGATGGTCAGCAAACTGTCCAGATTGGCGTGCCCGCTCTGTCCTCCGAAACACTCCGTAATGCCGTCGTTGATCGAGCCTTGCGTATCTGGTACTGCCATCCCTTGCTCATCGATCTTGACTGTTGACACAAGCCTGTGCTGCAGATCTTCAAGGCGAGCCATGGAAAAGAAGATGTCTGTGATGCCGAGTGGCTTGCAAATGTTTTCGTCGACATACGAATCGAGGTCAGATTCAGTCAACCTTTCGATGATCTTGCCCAGCCAGTCGAAGGAGCAGCCGTAATCGAAAGATTCGCCAGGCTCAGCAACTTGAGGGAGGCCGAAACGCTCGGCGACAGTCGCGCCTTGCAATGGTCTCTTGCCAATGCTGTCCAGGTAGTTCGACAGAAGAGGGTGGAAGTACGGAAGTCCAGCTGCGTGCGTGAGAAGGTCATTAAGTTTGATCGGCGAGTCGCGATCTTTAAGTACAGGGCTCCCGTGGTCGTCGATTTCAGCGATGACAGTCCGAGGTAACTTAGGAAGCAGGACGCCCACATTAGAATCAAGTCCAATTAAGCCACGTTCGACGAGCTAGAGTATGGCCACAGAAACGATGATCTTGCTACATGAGATAAGGGCAAAGATATTAGTGCTTTAGAGAGATTTAAGTCTAGGCTAGCAGATCAAAAGCTAAAGGTTCTACTATATCTATTCATCCCTAATATATATTAGTATACTCCTAGTCCACGATCGTTATGTTGTGTACTATCGCCTAAAATAGCTTATAGTACATAGCTAGAAAGTTTCTTATACGCTAATACTACCTTAACCTTGTTCTCGAGGGCCTACATAGTAATATGCTTAGAAGATTATTAATAGTTAGCTAGAAGATAGGAGGACTATTTAATATAGAGTTAAGTGTCTAGGAAACAGGAAAGAAGAATTTGAATTATAGACCTTAGAAACTAAATAGAGCTAATAGCTAGTAGGTAAAGATACTATTATATAGGTCTTTTAGTGTTTATAGTCGACGTTAATAGAGATAAGTATAAAGGCTAATAACTCCTTTAGATAGATAATTTTTGGCCAAAGGATATCTCTACGCTCTACTACTAAAATAGACATAGATATAATAGAAGAAGTAAGCTCTAGTATAGTAGTAAGTAGATATAGCCTATTATAATCTAATAGGTGCTAGAGTTAGGGGTTTAGATAGGGACTTAGTCTATAGAGTAAGCTTTTATAGCTACTTTAACTTTAAGGAACCGATTATATTTACTTCCCTAGAATAGGATACTAGATCTCTTAGTAAAGAAAAAGTAGTATATAGCTTCTTCATAATATAGACTATAATTTAATAAGGTAAAGTAGAGATTACTTAAATTTATAAGCTTAATAAAACCGCGTAGGATATTCTTCCTAGTTATCTTAATTCGTAATAAAGCACGCGATAGCGAATCTATAGAGAGATACGATATAGACAGATATTAAGCGTTCTAATGCAACGTTAATGGCCGTCTAAAGAAGATCATTACGATAGCTATTATAGTAAATTGTCCTAGTAAGGAGGAGAGATATTATTTACTACCTTAACGAACTATAAGCTAGAGTTAGGGTTTCTAAATAGAAGGCTTTAGCTAGATTAATGCGATAGGCGAGTACGTATAAGGGAATTAATATAAGAGATAGGAGATAAAAGTGCTTAGACATTAGACTTAGGGACTATCTATTCGCGTTATAGTAAGATAGGTCTTAGGTAGCTAGCTCTAAGGATATAGGCGTATAGGCTAAGGATAGTCTTATATAATTGTTATCTAGCTACTATAAAAGTAAAAATAGCCTACTCTTTCTTATTATTCTATAAATACTTAAGTAAGTAAAGTAATATAGCCGCGTAAGGCGCGATTAGTCTATAGGCTAGCTTATAGAGATGTCTCTAAGTAACATAAAACATTAGACTCTTCTCTTCTCTAGTATTAGCTTAAAAAAAACGAAACTTAGAGTTAATAGCTAGAGCATCCTATTACTTACTATTAAAAGTAATAGTTAGGTTAATAGGCGAAAGTAGTAAAGGGATTAACCTTCTAGAAAGTTACATTTCGTTATACGTCCTAGATAAAGGTTTATTCTTTAGAGATGTAGGAAGGTTATATATATTACTCCTTCTTTCTTAAAGCTAATATTAGAACTATTTTACTACACTATAATTATATAGCGCGCCTATTTTAATGCTAGATTATTATATAAGTCCTTCTTTATGCCTTAGTAGGAAGGTTAACTATACCTATAAAACAGCGAACTTCTTAAATCCTCTAATTTTCTAATTCTCTAATCCTTAAATCCTTAGCTAAATGCTAGCTTTAGCCTCTTAGTAGATCCCTTATAGAGAATTAGAAAGGTCTATTTATTTACTTTCTTTATTATTATTTTAATATATTATCGTCGTCATTATTACTACTCTACCTTCTACTTATACCCTCTATATTACTATTACTAATACGCCTACTATTAACGCCCCTACTACTATATTATTACCCTTACTATTACTATGCCTTATAGTAAGGCTATCGACCTTACTAGCTTTAAGGATAATATTATACGCTAGATACGTAATAGAATAGATTAAAAGCGTATAGTTAAGATACCCTATCTATAATATAATGTCTATATTAGCGAGTAAACTCTACGTAAGTAGCTCGTATAGTAAAACATTAAAGTAAATACTAAATTAACTAATATAGAGGCTACTAAGGTTTAGATCTAGGAGCTCTACTAGAAGTTTAACTTTACTAACAAGTTTATAGCATCTACGCTTAATAACGATAGCTTTAGTCCTATTATAGAGCGTAAGGTTATAGAACTCTAGAAGGAACTTAGTCTACTACGACGAATAGACGTTTAAGAAGGGAAGGTAGATAGAATAGAAGTTACTATAAAGGAGGCTCTTACTACTAAGTATTAATAAGGGCATATATATAACTATAGTATAGGAAAGTTATATACGTATATATAGCAAAAGTATTACTTTATTAGTTAGTAAGTTCTTCTATTAAAATCCTACATTTTTGTCCCTTAGTAGCTCCTTAGTAAGAATTATAAACTAATACATTCTATAATATAGTAACTGCCTCTATTCTATTATACGTACTCTTAATCTTAAAGGCTATAGCGAAGGCTACTCTTAGCGTTAGAAGAAGACTAGATACTACTATAGTAAGGTTACGTTCCCTAGGCTAAATTATACGTAGTCTATAGATGCGTACTATAAGCTTAAGCTATAGGGTATATAGATCTATGCTGCTATTAACTCCTTCTCTTACTACGTTATATAGTTCTATATTAGCATCTTAGTACGCTCTATAGTCTCTATCCTTACTTAATATATCTATACCGTCTATAGTACTAGCTTCTAACCTATATTTGTTTAATCTAACTATAGCGTAGAGACTATAATAGTAGCATAAGTATACTACGAGATACAATAGTTTAGATTAATAGAGCCTATTCCCTTTAAGGACTATTTTAAATATAGTACTAGTAAGTAGAACTAGCGTATTAAGTTCTAGTAGTATTAGCTAGTTACTAGTAACCTTAGTGCGTAGAGAGCTTAGTTTAAGACCCTTAGCGTACTTAGCCTCTATAATAGTCTCTACTTGTTTAATAGAATCGCCTTCCCTACTATCTATGTACTAATTATACGCTCTATTAGTAATAGCTTTATAGAGGTCTAGAATAGCTACTCTATTTATAAGTAGCTAGTACGCCCTTACACTATTACTAGAGCTCTAGAAGTAATGTTTTATTAGCTAAAGTAGTTTAGTAGAGAGGACTATATAATTCTAGTTAAGCTAGAGTCTCTAGAGGCGTATAGCAACTATGTAGCTAACTTCGATAAAGAGGAATACCTTCTAGCGCATATTATTAAGTAGTGCTACATTAAGCTAGTATAGTAGTTCCCTAGTATAGATAGCTTTATCTATATAAAGGAGGTAGATTAGATTATTAAGGTTAATAGCTAGTAATGCTACCTCTATTACTAAGCCTATATATACCTTAGAACTACTATGTTTAACTACCTCTATACTAGTAATACTATACTAGTTCTATATAAGTCTACTAAGCTACTTAGTGCTACTAACTAGTAGTTAAATTAAGAGCTAGATATATTCTTTAATAGGGGAGGTAACGTACTTCTAGATAATATTAACTAAGCTAATAATAATCTACTTATTAAAGGCACTATAGTAATGTACTAACTAGGGGGTCCCTTAGTAGATATTATAGATAATGCTAAGATTCCTATACTATAAGTTAATTATATTTTGAATTTTCGTATCTAGTAGGTCCCTAATCTTCTATAAAGTTATAGATTAGGGCTTAATCCATTTAATTTTAGGTAGGGGGGGAAATTTTGGGGGGGTCTAATCCATTTAATTTTAGGGGGTCTAATCTATATTAATTAGGTTAATAAATATTTAAAGTAGAAGTAGAGTATTTATAATTGCTATACTATAAAAAGAATAGCTTATTTAGATTTCTTATATCTTGTTTAATTATAGTTATACGTAGGAGGAAGTATTTAAAGTATTCGTAGTAATAGTTATAAGTTATTAGAGGTAAAGGGTTAGGTTTAGGATTTAAAATCTAGGGAAAGATTTAAGGTTTAGTTTTATTCGTTCTCTTATTAGCTTATATATTTAGTAGGGATCCTTAGTAAAGAACATTAAAACTATGCGATATATACGTAGAGGCTATTATAATATATAAGTAAAGAGTATTATAATATATAAGTAAAGAGCATTATAATATATAAGTAAAGAGCATTATAATACTTAAGTAAAGAGCGCTATAATATATAAGTAAAGAGCATTACGACATACTTCTATATGCTTATACTACACACCTTCTACTTTATATAGTAACATAGTTGCTAAACATAATAACTAAGCTAGCAAAATTAGAGATGCTAGAGGCGTAGGGCGTGCTTAGTAAACGAAAGAGAATAATGCGCTAAAGTAAATAACTAAGCTATAATAGTAATAGTAATAGTAAGTTATATAAATTCTATAAAGTAAAGAGTATTATAATATATAAGTAAAGGGCATTATAATATACTATATACCTTCTACTTTATATAGCAATATAGTTACTAAACATAATAACTAAGCTAGCAAAATTAGAGATGCTAGAGGCGTAGGGCGTACTTAGTAAACAAAAGAGAATAATGCGCTAAAGTAAACGACTAAGCTACAATAGTAATAGCGATAGTAAGTTACATAAATTCTATAAAGTAAAGGGCATTATAATATATAAGTAAAGGGCATTATAATACATAAGTAAAGGGCATTACAATATATAAGTAAAGGGCATTACGATATATAAGTAAAGGGGCATTATAGAGTAGAAGGGTGTTTACTTTTAAACGTAATCTAATTAGCTAATATAAAGACGCCTAAGATCTATATTACTACTAGGGTTATATCTAATAATAACTATAATTAGTATTCTTTCTTACTTATCTAGCATATTATGCCTTTTGTATCTTCTTACTTAGTATAATACGCGCATAAATTTACCTAGGTAGTTTTTAAGTGAATTTACCTAGGTAGTTTTTAAGTAAATTTACCTAGGTAGTTTTTAAGTAAAGGGCGTTATAATATAGAAGTAAAGGGCATTATAATATAGAAGTAAAGGGCATTACAATATAGAAGTAAAGGGCGTTATAATATAGAAGTAAAGGGCATTATAGCGTAGAAGTAAAGGAAGAGTTTTATAGTATAGAAGTTAAAGGGTATTATAGAGTAGAAGTAAAGGGCGTTATAGAGTAGAAGTAAAGGGCATTATAATACGTAAGTAAAGGGTAATAGAGAGTAGAATAGTACTCATAGTAGATTATAATCTTATTAGCTAATATAAAAATGCCCTAAGCTTTATATTACTACTAGGGTCATCTACCTAATAATAGCTATAACTAGCATTTTCTTTTACTTAACTAGTATATTATACCTTTTACACCTTTTTACTTAGCGTAATATATGCATAAATTTACCTAGGTAGTTTTACGTCTATATGTAACTCCTATACCCCTTTAAGGATATACTTATTTAAAATGTAAATTATTTAGATTTATTTCTACTAAGAAATTAAATAAGTGCCTCGACTTTAAAACCCTACCTTAAGACTACTATATAGGTAATACACTAAAACTACTTAGGACGTTCGCTATAGGAAGAAAGGCGAAGCTTATATACCTTATACCTAAAGAGCTCGAGGCTTATAAAGAGGCAATAAAATAGAAAGCAAAGGATAGAAGACGTGCGTAAGCTATAAACATATTACCTACCCCTATCGCGTTATCTAGTAGTATAGTAGTAGTAGCTTTAGTAGTAGCACCTAGAAGATTAACATTATCTACCTTATTAGGCCTAGTATAGATACTAATATTAGCTAAAATATAACCTTTAGACACTCGACTATATACTTAATAGGCTACTATAAGGTAGAGAAATATAGCCTCTACTAGCCCTTTAAAGTAGACTTAGAATTAAAGAAGTTAGAATAGCTAGTCGTATAGCTCTATAGCCTTTACCTATAACTTATAGTCCTAGAACACTACATTAACTAGTCCCTTAGATTTATAGCCTAAGAACCTATCTTATTATAGATCCTCCTACCTACTAGGTAGTACTATACCTATCTTATAAACCCTTAACATTATAGAGTAGCTTAATAACCTAATGATACTCGAAGAGAATAAGGACATTATATAAGGCATAATTAACGTTGTACTCCTATATGAAACCTTTAGCCTATTACCTACTAGGGCCCTATAGGTAGTAGCTATAGTATCTGTTTTATCTAACATTAAGGCCCTACCTAATGCTAAGGATGCTAGTATATAGACCGAAACTAGGCAATAGCTTAAGCTTAAGAGCTCCCTTGCTCGCTCTTCCCTAGTAGAAACGGAGTTTGCTAAAACTACTACTAAATCCTTAACTACGTATAACCTCCTAAGTTTAGCTAATACTATAACTATAGTAGCATACCCTATATTAAGCTTATCGACTACAGCTAATTATACATTATTAATACCTTAATATAATATAGAATAGTATAGCTATACTATAGGGACCCTACTAGCTACCGACGTACTAACTACTACTATGGCTACCTAAGTCTACCTTTCTCTAGTTTATGTAGCTAGTAAAGTAGTCTATACTCGATAACATACTAATTTACTATATCTATATATAGTAGTAATCTCTATTAAGTAGTATATATTATTATCTCTAACTAATGTTACTTTAATACTACCCTATTAACTACTAAGTAATAAAGTAGATTCCGTTTATACTATACTATTATAGTTAACATAACTAATACAACTTTATGCAACCTATATTAAAAACAAGGTTTTAGATAGTAGCTTAGTAATAGTAATAGACCTATCTATAGTTTAGCTACTACCTTAAATAGAGGATCATTAGTATATAGCTAGGTCTATTATAGGGTCCTAAGTTACTATAGATTGCCCTCCTTCTTCTCTACTTAGGGAAGAGGAGTTTAGTAACCTTAACGACACTATTAAAATTAAAGAGGAAGATATATTAATAGTTAGTATATGCGCTCTACTAAGTACATTACTACTACTACTACTACTATAGTAGATGGCCCTAATACACGATTACTTTAAACAATTCTCTAAGCTAACCCTACGATCTCTAGCGAACTCCTTATATTTATTGCTAACGTATAGGGGCTTAGCACGTTTATTGCAATCCTCGTAGTTAACACGTACTTTAGATTAGTAGCTACTAAACCCCTCCTATTTACCTTAAGCGTATAGGGAATTAGTTAGTTCATTATAATCATTATAGGTATAGTCTAGTACACCTACGCGTAGATTCTATCTCCTAAACCCCTAGCTATAGTCATTACCTATATATTAATACCTAGCTAGTTCGTTATAAGCTTCGTAGCTATAGCGTTATATAAGTGCATATAGCTTCTACCTTCTAAGCTCCTCGTAGTTATCCCTAGTATATAGATAGCTAGATAATCTAGCATAAGCTTCGCATACACTAGCATAGCAACGTAATACTACTTAGCTTGTCTACTAGTCTACTAACAATACTCGTAGAATTCCTTCTACTAGCTCTGCCCTATCTAAAAGTAATCGCCCCCTATTAACTACTTTAAGTAACGTATTACTAATAAGACGTCTATAACCTATAATAAGTAGCTCTACTACATATAGTACAAATAGGGAAAGATATAGGACTATACTACCTTCTCCTATAATTCCTAGCGTTAAGTCGCTTACTATAGGGTTAGCAGCGCTCTAAATAGAAGGAAATCCGCTATAGAACTTACTATTAATCCTAGGTTGTAATTAAGAAAATACTACTAACTCTCTCCCCTCCCTAGGGTCTCTATTTAGTTAATACCTATAGTCTAAGGGGTCGTAATAGGTATTAACTAATAATGATAGGCTACCCCTTCTTTTATTAGGATCTAAACCCCTACCTAAACACCTCCTCCTAAGGCAAACTATAAATAATAACTAGGCATAGGACTAATATACTATAATCCTAATAGATCCTAGTAAGTAATCTAGTATATAAACTTACCTAGGTAACATCTTCTCTATATAAAACGCCCTAGGTAATTTTCTATTTACCTTTTAGACATTTCTATAAAGTCGATTAGTCTTACCTAGGTAATTTTATAACTAAAAGCTAGCCGCTTATATTAACTATAGACCTACACTACGCCTAAGTATTATACTAGTCGTATACCCTAATCCTTATACTAATATCTATCTACCTTAATCCTTCTATCTATTCTACTACTACCTATTCTCCTACTATTAACACTATACCTAAAGAAGATAATAGCTATCTACTAAGCGAGGAATTACGCTAAGAAGAGGAGGTTACTAAATTAGAACTCGCTAAAAGAGAAGGAGACAATTTAGAGGACATATATACTTATATGCGTAATACTATGCTCTTATATGCGTTTAGTTATATATGTACTTATAATAACTACTACTATAGTAGTTCTTCTATAGAGGCTAACTCTAGCATAGAGGATGCTTCCTTATCGTCTCTAAACATGCCTAATTAACGTACTAATTTAGACGTGAAAACCTATATAGACATATTAAGCCTTATTAGCGAATAGCGCGTAGTAGTAACACCCTACATGCAAAGTAGCACTAACCCTATATCTAGTCCCCCTCTACTACTATCTAACCCTAAGATGCTCTCCTATAGCATATTCCCCTATAGCCTTCCTATAGTAGACTAGAGTAGACTTCTTTTCTACAAGGATGTTACTCTCGATTTTAAAGCTAAGGAAAAGAAAATGCTCTATTACTTAAGTAACTAGTACTCGTATAGTAAACGCGTACGCGTATTATGCACCTAGGACGTTAATAGCTTTATAGCTCGAATTACTACGCTAGACGCACATAGTAATAGTTTTAACCTATAATACGTCTTACTATACACCTTAACTATCTAGTAGAACTAAAGGACTAAATTTGCATCCTAAGAACTACATACTCTATACTAGATTAAGCTTAGTTAAGGCACTCTCTCTAAAGGATTTGTATATTACGTCTTCTTCTCCTACCTCCCTATTAGTAGTATAAAGGAGGTCTATCTAACTAATAAGCAATAAGCAACTTAGATTAATAACATAATTCTACCTACCCTTAAGTTGATTTATACGCTAGACATATTATAACATTATCTCTATAGCTTTTAAGACGCACTACTAAAGAGTTGAGTTAAGACTAAAGTAAGTAGAGTAGTTAAAGCACTTAGTAGTATTAGTGTTAGATATTCTATCCTAAAACCCTACCTTATACTACTATAGAACGTAATCCTCTACCTATGTAACCGTATAGTAGAGTTTAAGGATCCTATTCTTTTATTAGTCTAGTACGACTTAAAGCTAAATACTAAGCGTAAGAACATAGAGATAACTTAGAACGACTTCCTTAAGATTCTTAAAAAGATGTTTAACTTTAATAATACGAACTTTCTACTAGAGGACTACTAGCTTAACCTTAGGCTTAAAGATATACTAATCTTTTATTAGGGTATAACTCTTATCCTAAAAAGTAAGTGTCTTAATTACTAGGCTAAACATTTTAAGTCTCCTTTAACTAGAAGCGCTCTTACAAAAATTAAGAAATACCTATAGGCGTTAACTAACAACTATGCGTTAATAAGTATTAAAACTCTTAAGACTAATCCTCTACGTTATAACGCTAGCCTTAGATATATTAAGTTATATAGTCTATATAAGGATGTTTTTTAGACACTACTTAAAGGCTATACACTTTTTAGAAATAAGGGACTTAATGCTCTCACTTTTCTATAGACCCTAATTAAACGCTTCTATTAGGGAGACTAAAAGCGTAATACTAGTAATACTAGAAAAAGGGCTAAGCTTATAAAGTTATACGAGTAGTGTAAATAGAGGGCTAATAAAGCACTTTAGGTAACCTCTAAGACTAACTTTAGAGTTCGTTAGGAAATGCGTATAACTATAATAGCATTTTACACTCTAACTCTACTAGAAAGTGTATTACGTCCCTTAAACCATATGTTAGTAAAGTACTAGCTATACTACTTCCTTAGTATAGTAAGCGTTAACGAATTCTATAGGATGTTAATTAACTAGTAGCTACTTCTTATAGAAACACTTACACTTAGTGCCTAACTGCCAAGTATAAAACTACTCCCTATAATGACTAGTATAGAGCAATTATAGAACGGCATACTTCTTATATTTATCCTTAGCATCTTACGCTACATTATAGTAAGTAATAATCCTAACGCGTTTCCTATACTATAGAAAGACTACGTTTAGCGTAGAGTTACTCGTAACTATTCTATATCCTAAGATATAGATAACTTAAGTATAGAGGATAACGAGGATAATAAGGACGACTAAGACGCCCCTATAGAGAGATAGCAAATTATTAGAGAAGGCCTTAATATCTAGTAGAGTATTAAAGCTAATAACTTCCTATCGTTTCTAAGGTAGCGCCTTATTTTAGATATACCTATACTACGCCTTACGTAAGAAGCTATTAACATACTATACATGCCTTAGAACGGCCTTTAATTAGGCTTCAAAACATTAAAGAACGTACTCCCTAGGATTATCGCTAGTAAGGACCTTAATAGACGCTTTAGGATAAGCATACGTTCTATAAATTTCTAGGTAGATAATATAGCGTAGCTCTATAAACTACGCCTTACCCTATACGCTAGGCAAGAAGTCATCTAGGCTATGTATATTACGTATATACTAGATATATAGTAGGAGCAACTCTATAAGGAACTTATAGCACTTAGCTAGCTAATTGCTCGTAATAATTATAAGTAGCCCTTTACTAGCATTCTTACTTATAAATAAGCTAATAGGTTTATAGGCTTAACTACTTCGATAGTAAATAGAATACTTAGGTAGGCCTTGCCGCTTATTAGGGGTCCCCTACACGACGACGAAACTAGTAACAACATCCTCATCCGAAACTAGGAAAGAATTAATTAGGCATATATCTAACCTAAGGGAAACCGCTAAGGTAGCTAAGGGCATTTTAATAACTATAATTAAGCGTTATAGCGCGACAAGATTAGCCCTCTATTCGTATAGGACGACACTACGAAGACTCGTAGCTAGGATTAAGTAGCGTATTAAGTATAGGCTATCCGATTCTACGAAATTATTAGATAAGAGACTACGCCTTAACTTGCTAAGAGATTTCGCTAGCACCTATAGTAGCTCGTAAGCTAAAAGATATAGGTAGCACATAACTACGACATAGAAAAGATATCTATTACT